>NC_053023.1:103271998-103382645 GCF_003073215.2 Triticum urartu
GCTAATGGAATGGGTCATGTCAATCAGATCACTCAACTAATGGTGTGACCTCGTTAATCAAATAACAACTCTTTGTTCATGGTTAGGAAACATAACCATCTTTGATTAACGAGCTAGTCAAGTAGAGGCATACTAGTGACACTCTGTTTGTCTATGTATTCACACATGTATTAAGTTTCCGGTTAATACAATTCTAGCATGAATAATAAACATTTATCATGATATAAGGAAATAAATAATAACATTATTATTGCCTCTAGGGCATATTTCCTTCACCATACATGAATTAAAATTTGATACAATACTCTATGTGCTTCACTTATATCTTTTGAGCTAGATAATTTTGCTCTATGTGCTTCACTTATATCTTTTGAGCGAGATAGTTTTGCTCTATGTGCTTCACTTATATCCTTGGAGCTAGATAATTTTGCTCTATGTGCTTCACTTAGATCTTTTAGAGCACCGTGGTGGATTCGTTTTAAAGAAACTATTGATCTCTCATGCTTCACTTAAATTAATTTGAGAGTCTCTTAATAGCATGGCAATTCACCTAATAATAATATGCTTGGTATTCAAGATTTGTGAAACTTTCTTTTGAGTGTGTTGAATACTAAGAAAAGATTGAAGCATGATAATTGTTTTGAGATATGGAGGTGATAATATTAAAGTCATGCTAGTTGAGTAGTTGTGAATTTAAAGAATACTTGCGTTGAAGTTTGTGATTCCCGTAGCATGCACGTATGGTGAACCGTTATGTGATGAAGTCGGAGCATGATTTATTTATTGATTGTCTTCCTTATGAGTGGCGGTCGGGGACGAGCGATGGTCTTTTCCTACCAATCTATCCCCCTAGGAGCATGCGCATAATACTTTGCTTTGATAACTTCTAGATTTTTGCAATAAGTATTTGAGTTCTTTATGACTAATGTTGAGTCCATGGATTATACGCACTCTCACCCTTCCACCTTTGCTAGCCTCTCTAATACCTTGCAATTTTCACCGGTATCATACACCTACCATACACCTTCCTCAAAACAGCCACCATACCTACCTATTATGGCATTTCCATAGCCATTCCGAGATATATTGCCATGCAACTTTCCACCATCTAGTTCATCATGACACATCCATCATTGTCATATTGCTTAGCATGATCATGTAGTTGACATAGTATTTGTGGCAAAGCCACCGTTCATAATTCTTTCATACTTGTCACTCTTGATTCATTGCATATCTCGGTACACCGCCGGAGGCATTCATATAGAGTCATACTTTGTTTTAGTATCGAGTTGTAATCATTGAGTTATAAATAAATAGAAGTGTGATGATCATCATTCAATAGAGCATTGTCCCCCAGAAAAAGAAAGGCCAAAGAAAAAAATAAAGGCCCAAAAAAATAAATAAATAAAAAAGGGGCAATGCTACTATCCTTTTTTCCACACTTGTGCTTCAAAGTAGCACCATGATATAGCGAGTCTCATATATTGTGCTTCAAAGTAGCACCATGTTCTTCATATAGAGAGTCTGATATGTTGTCACTTCCATATACTAGTGGGAATTTTACGTTATAGAACTTGGCTTGTATATTCCAATGATGGGCTTCTTCAAATTGTGCTAGGTCTTCGTGAGCAAGCAAGTTGGATGCACACCCACTAGTTTCTTTTGTTGAGCTTTCATACATTTATAGCTCTAGTGCATCCGTTGCATGGCAATCCCTACTCACTCACATTGATATCTATTGATGGGCATCTCCATAGCCCGTTGATACGCCTAGTTGATGTGAGACTATCTTCTCCTTTTTGTCTTCTCCACAACCACCATTCTATTCCACCTATAGTGCTATATCCATGGCTCACGCTCATGTATTGCGTGAAGATTGAAAAAGTTTTGAAAAAGTTAGAGTATGAAACAATTGCTTGGCTTGTCATCGGGGTTGTGCATGATTTAAATACTTTGTGTGGGGAAGATGGAGCATAGCCAGACTATATGATTTTGTAGGGATAACTTTCTTTGGCCATGTTATTTTGAGAAGACATAATTGCTTTGTTAGTATGCTTGAAGTATTATTATTTTTTATGTCAATATAAACTTTTGTCTTGAATCTTTCTAATCTGAATATTCATACCACAATTAAGAAGATTTGCATTGAAATTATGCCAAGTAGCACTCCGTATCAAAAATTCTCTTTTTATCATTTACCTACTCGAGGACGAGCAGGAATTAAGCTTGGGGATGCGTGATACGTCTCCAACGTATCTATAATTTTTGATTGCTCCATGCTATATTATCTACTGTTTTGGACTATATTGGGCTTTACTTTCCACTTTTATATTATTTTTGGGACTAACCTATTAACCGGAGGCCCGACCCAGAACTTTGCCTATTTCAGTGTTTCGGATAAACGGAATATCAAACGGAGTCCAAACAGAATAAAATCTTCGGGAACGTGATTTTCTCACCGAACGTGATCTAGGAGACTTGGACCCTACTGCAAGGGATCAAAGAGGAGGTCACGAGGGTGGGGGGCGCGCCCCCCTGCCTCGTGGGCCCCTCGGTGCTCCACCGACGTACTCCTTCCTCCTATATATACACATGTACCCCCAAACGATCAGAACAGGAGCCAAAAACCTAATTCCACCGCCGCAACTTTCTGTATCCATGAGATCCCATCTTGGGGCCTGTTCCAGAGCTCCGCCGGAAGAGGGTCGTCATCACGGAGGGCTTCTACATCATCATAGCCTCTCCGATGAAGTGTGAGTAGTTTACCTCAGACCTTCGGGTCCATAGTTAGTAGCTAGATGGCTTCTTCTCTCTCTTTGAATCTCAATACAAAGTTCTCCCCCTCTCTTGTGGAGATCTATTCGATGTAATCTTCTTTTTGCGGTGTGTTTGTTGAGACTGATGAATTGTGGGTTTATGATCAAGTCTATCTATGAATAATATTTGAATCTTCTCTGAATTCTTTTATGTATGATTGGTTATCTTTGCAAGTCGCTTCGAATTATCCGTTTGGTTTGGCCAACTAGATTGGTAGTTCTTGCCATGGGAGAAGCGCTTAGCTTTGGGTTCGATCTTGCGGTGTCCTTACCCAGTGACAGAAGGGGCAGCAAGACACGTATTGTATCGTTGCCATCGAGGATAACAAGATGGGGTTTATTTCATATTGCATGAATTTATCTCTCTACATCATGTCATCTTGCTTAAGGCGTTACTCTATTTTTAACTTAATACTCTAGATGCATGCTGGATAGCGGTCGATGAGTGGAGTAATAGTAGTAGATGCAGAATCGTTTCGATCTACTTGTCACGGACGTGATGCCTATATACATGATCATGCCTAGATATTCTCATAACTATGCTCAATTCTGTCAATTGATCAACAATAATTTGTTCACCCACCGTAGAATACTTATGCTCTTGAGAGAAGCCACTAGTGAAACCTATGGCCCCCGGGTCTATTCTCATCATATCAATCTCCATCACTTTAATATTGTTTCGCTTTTTTACTTTGTCTTTACCTTTTACTTTGCATCTTTATATCAAAAATACCAAAAATATTATATCTATCAGATCTCACTCTCGTAAGTGATCGTGAAGGGCTTGACAACCCCTAATCGCGTTGGTTGCGAGTAGCTATCGCTTTGTGTAGGTACGAGGTGTTGGAAATATGCCCTAGAGGCAATAATAAAAGTATTATTATTATATTTCTTTGATCATGATAATTGTCTTTATTCATGCTATAACTGTATTATCCGGAAATCGTAATACACGTGTGAATACATAGACCATAATATGTCCCTAGTGAGCCTCTAGTTGACTAGCTCATTGATCAACAGATAGTCATGGTTTCCTGGCTATGGACATTGGATGTCATTGATAACGGGATCACATCATTAGGAGAATGATGTGATGGACAAGACCTAATCCTAAGAATAGCACAAGATCGTGTAGTTCGTTTGCTAGAGCTTTTCCAATGTCAAGTATCTTTTCCTTTGACCATGAGATCGTGTAACTCCCGGATACCGTAAGAGTGCTTTGGGTGTATCAAACGTCACAACATAACTGGATGACTATAAAGGTGCACTACGGGTATCTCCGAAAGTGTCTGTTAGGTTGACATGGATCGAGACTGGGATTTGTCACTCCATATAACGGAGAGGTATCACTGGGCCCACTCGGTAATGCATCCTCATTATGAGCTCAAGGTGACCAAGTGGTTGATCACGGGATCATGCATTACGGTACGAGTAAAGTGACTGGCCGGTAACGAGATTGAACAAGGTATTGGGATACCGACGATCGAGTCTCGGGCAAGTAACATACCGATTGACAAAGGGAATTGTATACGGGGTTGATTAATCCTCGACATCGTGGTTCATCCGATGAGATCATCGTGGAGCATGCGGGAGCCATCATGGGTATCCAGATCCCGCTGTTGGTTATTGACCGGAGAGTCGTCTCGGTCATGTCTGCTTGTCTCCCGAACCCCTAGGGTCTACACACTTAAGGTGCGGTGACGCTAGGGTTGTGAAGATATGTATATGCAGTAACTCGAATGTTGTTCGGAGTCCCGGATGAGATCCGGACGTCACGAGGAGTTCCGGAATGGTCCGGAGGTAAAGAATTATATATAGGAAGTGCTGTTTCGGCCATCGGGACAAGTTTCGGGGTTATCGGTATTGTACCGGGACCACCGGAGGGGTCCGGGGGCCCCCGGGTGGGGCCACCTGTCCCGGGGGCCCACATGGGCTATAGGGGTGCGCCTTGGCCTATATGGGCCAAGGGCACCAGCCCCTATAGGCCCATGCGCCTAGGGTTTCCATATGGGAGGAGTCCCACTAGTGGAAGGCACCCCTAAGTGCCTTGGGGGGGAGGGAAACCTCCCCTGGCCGCCGCACCTAGGAGATTGGATCTCCTAGGCTGGCGCACCCCCCCTTGGCCCTCCTATATATAGTTGAGGAGAGGGAGGACTTCATACCTCAGCCTTTGGTGCTTCCCTCTCTCCCCGTTACGTCTCTCTCTCGTAGTATAGGCGAAGCCCTGCTACTGTGACGCCCTGCATCCACCACCACGCCGTCGTGTGCTGGATCTTCATCAACCTCTCCTTCCCCCTTGCTGGATCAAGAAAGGAGGAGACGTCATCCGTTCCGTACGTGTGTTGAACGCGGAGGCATCGTCCGTTCGGTGCTAAGATCTTCGGTGATTTGGATCACGTCGTGTTCGACTACATCATCCCCGTTCTTTGAACGCTTCCGCTCGCGATCTACAAGGTACGTAGATGCATCTAATCACTCGTTGCTAGATGAACTCCTAGATGGATCTTGGTGAAACCGTAGGAAATTTTTTGTTTTCTGCAACGTTCCCCAACAGTGGCATCATGAGCTAGGTCTATGCGTAGTTCTCTTGCACGAGTAGAACACAATTTGTTGTGGGCGTTGATGTTGTCAACTTTCTTGCCGCTACTAGTCTTATCTTGCTTCAACGGAATTGTGGGATGAAGCGGCCCGGACCAACCTTACACGTATGCTTACGTGAGACCAGTTCCACCGACAAACATGCACAAGTTGCATAAGGTGGCTGGCGGGGTGTCTGTCTCTCCTACTTTAGTTGGAGCAGGATTCGATGAACAGGGTCCTTATGAAGGGTAAATAGAAGTTGACAAATCACGTTTGTGCTTTCACGTAGGTAAGAAAACGTTCTTGCTAGAACCCTACTTCAGCCACGTAAAACCTGCAACAACAATTAGAGGACGTCTAACTTGTTTTTGCAGCAAGTGCTTTGTGATATGATATGGCCAAAGTTGTGATGAATGATGAATGATCTATATGTGATGTATGAGATGTTCATGCTATTATACAAGGAATCACAACTTACATGTCGATGAGTATGACGGTGACAGGATGATCATGGAGCCCCAAGATGGAGATCAAAGGAGCTATGTGATATTGGCCATATCATGTCACTATTATTATTTGATTGCATGTGATGTTTATCATGTTTTGCATCTTGTTTACTTAGAACGACGGTAGTAAATAAGATGATCCCTTACAACAATTTCAAGAAGTGTTCTCCCCTAACTGTGCACCGTTGCTACAAGTTCGTCGTTTCGAAGCAGTCACGTGTTAATCGGGTGTGATAGATCCTTA
Organism: Triticum urartu; assembly: GCF_003073215.2. Taxonomy (NCBI): domain Eukaryota; kingdom Viridiplantae; phylum Streptophyta; class Magnoliopsida; order Poales; family Poaceae; genus Triticum; species Triticum urartu. The sequence goes on from NC_053023.1 coordinate 103,278,145, forward strand.
CGTTCACATACAACGGGTGTAAGACAGTTTTACACATGCAAAAACACTTAGGGTTAACTTGACGAGCCTAGCATGTACAGACATGGCCTCGGAACACAGAGACCGAAAGGTCGAACACGAGTCGTATGGAAGATACGATCAACATGAAGATGTTCACCGACGATGACTAGTCCGTCTCACGTGTTAATCGGACACGGCTTAGTCGACTTGGATCGTGTAACACTTAGATGACTAGAGGGATGTCTAATCTGAGTGGGAGTTCATTAATAATTTGATTAGATGAACTTAATTATCATGAACTTAGTCTAAAATCTTTACAATATGTCCTGTAGATCAAATGGCCAACGTTGTATTCAATTTCAACGCGTTCCTAGAGAAAACCAAGCTGAAAGACGATGGCAGCAACTATACGGACTGGGTCCGGAACCTGAGGATCATCCTCATAGCTGCCAAGAAGATTATGTCCTACAAGCACCGCTAGGTGATCCACCCGTCCCACAGAACCAAGACGCTATGAACGCTTGGCAGACACGTACTGATGACTACTCCCTCGTTCAGTGCGGCATGCTTTACAGCTTAGAGCCGGGGCTCCAAAAGCGTTTTGAGAGACACAGAGGATATGAGATGTTCGAAGAGCTGAAAATGGTTTTTCAAGCTCATGCCCGGATCGAGAGATATGAAGTCTCCGATAAGTTCTTCAGCTGTAAGATGGAGGAAAATAGTTCTGTCAGTGAGCACATACTCACTATATCTGGGTTGCATAACCGCTTCACTCAGCTGGGAGTTAATCTCCCGGATGACATGGTCATTGACAGAATCCTTCAGTCGCTTCCACCGAGCTACAAGAGCTTTGTGATGAACTTCAATATGCAGGGGATGGTAAAGACCATTCCTGAAGTATTTGCTATGCTGAAATCAGCAGAGTAGAAGTCAAGAAGGACATCAAGTGTTGATGTGAATAAAACCACTAAGTTCAAGAAAGAGCAAGGGTAAAAAGACCTTCAAGAAGGATGGCAAGGGAAGTTGCTGCGCCCGGCAAGCAAGCTGTCGGGAAGAAGTCAAAGAATGGACCCAAGCCTGAGACAGAGTGCTTTTATTGCAAGGGAAGGGTCACTGGAAGCGGAACTGCCCCAAATACTTAGCGGACAAGAAGGCAACCCTAAAGGTATATGTGATATACATGTAATTGATGTGTACCTTACCAAGTACTCGTAGTAGCTCCTGGGTATTTGATACCGGTGCGGTTGCTCACATTTGTAACTCAAAGCAGGAGCTGCGGAATAAGCGGAGACTGGCGAAGGACGAGGTGACGATGCGCGTCGGGAATGGTTCCAAGGTCGATGTGATCGCCGTCGGCACGCTACCTCTACATTTACCTACGGGATTAGTTTTAAACCTCAATAATTGTTTATTTAGTGCCAAGTTTGAGCATGAACATTGTATCAGGATCTCGTTTAATTCGAGATGGCTACTCATTTAAATCCGAGAATAATGGTTGTTTCTATTTATATGAGAGATATGTTTTATGGTCATGCTCCCGATGGTGAATGGTTTATTCTTAATGAATCTCGAGCGTAACTACACATGTTCATAGTGTAAGTACCAAAAGATGTAAGGTTGATAATGATAGTCTCACATACTTGTGGCACTGCCGCCTTGGTCACATAGGTGTCAAACGCATGAAGAAGCTCCATGCAGATGGACTTTTAGAGTCTCTTGATTACGAATCATTTGACCCATGCGAACCATGCCTCATGGGTAAAATGACCAAGACTCCGTTCTCAGGGACAATGTGGCGAGTGACCAACTTATTGGAAATCATACATACTGATGTGTGCAGTCCAATGAGTGTTGAGGCTCGCGGGGGCTATCGCTATGTTCTCACCCTCACTGATGACTTGAGTAGATATGGGTATATCTATTTAATGAAACGCAAGTCTGAAACCTTTGAAAAATTCAAGGAATTTCAGAGTGAGGTTGAGAATCAACGTGACAGAAAAATCAAGTTTCTACGATCAGATCGTTGGAGGAGAATACTTGAGTCACGAATTTGGCACACACTTAAGAAAATGTGGAATAGTTTCACAACTCACGCCGCTGAACACCTCAGCGTAACGGTGTGTCCGAACGTCGTAATCGCACTCTATTAGATATGGTGCGATCTATGATGTCTCTTGCCGATTTACCGCTATCTTTTGGGGCTATGCTTTAGAGACTGCCGCATTCACTTTAAATAGGGCTCCGTCGAAATCCGTTGAGACGACACCGTATGAATTATGGTTTGGGAAGAAACCTAAGCTGCCGTTTCTAAAAGTTTGGGGATGCGATGCTTATGTGAAGAAACTTCAACCTGAGAAGCTCGAACCCAAGTCGGAAAAATGCGTCTTCATAGGATACCCAAAAGAAACTATTGGGTATACCTTCTACCTCAGATCCGAAGGCAAGATCTTTGTTGCCAAGAATGGATCCTTTCTAGAGAAAGAGTTTCTCTCGAAAGAAGTAAGTGGGAGGAAAGTAGAACTTGATGAAGTATTACCTCTTGAACCGGAAAATGGCGCAACTCAAGAAAATGTTCCTGAGGTGCCTGCACCGAACTAGAGAGGAAGTTAATGATGATGATCAAGATACTTCTGATCAGCTCCTACTGAATTCGAAGGTCCACAAGGACACGTTCCGCACCAGAGTGGTACGGCAACCTGTCTTGGAAATCATGTTGTTAGACAACGGTGAACCTTCGAACTATGAAGAAGCGATGGCGGGCCCGGATTCTGACAAATGGCTAGAAGCCATGAAATCCGAGATAGGATCCATGTATGAAAACGAAGTATGGACTTTGACTGACTTGCCCGATGATCGGCGAGCCATAGAAAATAAATGGATCTTTAAAGAAGACAGACGCGGATGGTAATGTGACCATCTATAAAGCTAGGCTTGTCGCTAAGGGTTATCGACAAGTTCAAAGGGGTTGACTACGATGAGACTTCTCTCCCAGTAGCGAAGCTGAAGTCCGTCCGAATCATGTTAGCAATTGCCGCATACTATGATTATGAGATATGGCAAATGGACGTCAAAATGGCATTCCTTAATGGTTTTCCTTAAGGAAGAACTGTATATGATGCAGCCGGAAGGTTTTGTCGATCCTAAGAATGCTATAACAAGGTGTGCAAGCTCCACGCTCATTTATGGGCTGGTGCAAGCATCTCGGAGTTGGAACATTCGCTTTGATGAGATGATCAAAGCGTTTGGGTTTATGCAGACTTATGGAGAAGCCTGCGTTTACAAGAAAGTGAGTGGGAGCTCTGTAGCATTTCTCATACTATATGTAGATGACATACTTTTGATGGGAATGATATAGAACTCTTGGACAGCATCAAGGCCTACTTGAATAAAAGTTTTTCAATGAAGGACCTTGGAGAAGCTGCTTATATATTAGGCATCAAGATCTACAGAGATAGATCAAGACGCCTCATAGGTCTTTCACAAAGCACATACCTTGATAAGATATTGAAGAAGTTCAAATGGATCAGTCCAAGAAAGGGTTCTTGCCTGTATTGCAAGGTGTGAAATTGAGCTCAGCTCAAATGCCCGACCACGGCAGAAGAGATAGAAGAGATGAGTGTCATCCCCTATGCCTCAGCCATAGGTCTATTATGTATGCCATGTTGTGTACCAGACCTGATGTAAACCTTGCCGTAAGTTTGGTAGGAAGGTACCAAAGTAATCCCGGCAAGGAACACTGGACAGGGTCAAGAATATCCTGAAGTACCTGAAAAGGACTAAGGAAATGTTTCTCGTTTATGGAGGTGACGAAGAGCTCGTCGTAAAGGGTTACGTCGACGCTAGCTTCGACACAGATCTGGATGACTCTAAGTCACAAACCGGATACGTGTATATGTTGAATGGTGGAGCAGTGAGCTGGTGCAGCTAAGCTGGTGCAGTACATGGCAGCCTCGGAGGGCACATGAGCAATATGGGTGAAGGATTCATCACCGACCTAGGAGTCATACCCAATGCGTCGGGGCCAATCAAACTCTTGTGACAACACTGGAGCTATTGCACTTGCCAAGGAGCCCAGGTTTCACAAGAAGACAAGGCACATCAAGCGTCGCTTCAACTCCATTCGTGAAAATGTTCAAGATGGAGACATAGAGATTTGTAAAGTACATACGGACCTGAATGTAGCAGATCCGTTGACTAAACCTCTCCCTAGAGCAAAACATGATCAACACCAGAATTCCATGGGTGTTCGATTCATCACAATGTAACTAGATTATTGACTCTAGTGCAAGTGGGAGACTGTTGGAAATATGCCCTAGAGGCAATAATAAAAGCATTATTATAAATGATATTGTCTTTATATATTATTCATTTGATCATGATTATATTTCTTTGTTCATGATAATTGTCTTTATTCATGCTATAACTGTATTATCCGGAAATCGTAATACACGTGTGAATACATAGACCATAATATGTCCCTGTAAGCCTCTAGTTGACTAGCTCGTTGATCAACAGATAGTCATGGTTTCCTGGCTATGGACATTGGATGTCATTGATAACGGGATCACATCATTAGGAGAATGATGTGATGGACAAGACCTAATCCTAAGCATAGACAAGATCGTGTAGTTCGTTTGCTAGAGCTTTTCCAATGTCAAGTATCTTTTCCTTTGACCATGAGATCGTGTAACTCCCGGATACCGTAAGAGTGCTTTGGGTGTATCAAACGTCACAACGTAACTGGTGACTATAAAGGTGCACTACGGGTATCTCCGAAAGTGTCTGTTGGTTGACACGGATCGAGACTGGGATTTGTCACTCCATATAACGGAGAGGTATCACTGGGCCCACTCGGTAATGCATCATCATTATGAGCTCAAGGTGACCAAGTGGTTGATCACGGGATCATGCATTATGGTACGAGTAAAGTGACTGGCCGGTAACGAGATTGAACAAGGTATTGGGATACCGACGATCGAGTCTCGGGCAAGTAACATACCGATTGACAAAGGGAATTGTATACGGGGTTGATTAATCCTCGACATCGTGGTTCATCCGATGAGATCATCGTGGAGCATGCGGGAGCCATCATGGGTATCCAGATCCCGCTGTTGGTTATTGACCGGAGAGTCGTCTCGGTCATGTCTGCTTGTCTCCCGAACCCCTAGGGTCTACACACTTAAGGTGCGGTGACGCTAGGGTTGTGAAGATATGTATATGCAGTAACCGAATGTTGTTCGGAGTCCCGGATGAGATCCGGACGTCACGAGGAGTTCCGGAATGGTCGGAGGTAAAGAATTATATATAGGAAGTGCTGTTTCGGCCATTCGGGACAAGTTTCGGGGTTATCGGTATTGTACCGGGACCACCGGAGGAGTCCCGGGGGCCCACCGGGTGGGGCCACCTGTCCTCGGGGGCCACATGGGCTGTAGGGGGTGCGCCTTGGCCTTGATGGGCCAAGGGCACCAGCCCTACTAGGCCCATGCGCCTAGGGTTTCCATATGGGAGGAGTCCCACTAGTGGAAGGCACCCCTGAGTGCCTTGGGGGGAGGGAAACCCTCCCCTGGCCGCCGCACCTAGGAGATTGGATCTCCTAGGCTGCGCAACCACCCCCCCTTGGCCCTCCTATATATAGTTGAGGAGAGGGAGGACTTATACCTCAGCCCTTGGTGCTCCCCTCTCCCCGTTACGTCTCTCTCTCGTAGTATAGGCGAAGCCCTGCTACTGTGACGCCCTGCATCCACCACCACGCCGTCGTGTTGCTGGATCTTCATCAACCTCTCCTTCCCCCTTGCTGGATCAAGAAAGGAGGAGACATCATCCGTTCCGTACGTGTGTTGAACGCGGAGGCATCGTCCGTTCGGTGCTAAGATCTTCGGTGATTTGGATCACGTCGTGTTCGACTACATCATCCCCGTTCTTTGAACGCTTCCGCTCGCGATCTACAAGGTACGTAGATGCATCTAATCACTCGTTGCTAGATGAACTCCTAGATGGATCTTGGTGAAACGAGTAGGAAATTTTTTGTTTTCTGCAACGTTCCCCAACACGAGGGACTTGAGCGTGGGCTCCTCCTGGATTGATACCTTGGTTCTCAAAAACTGAGGGAAATACTTACGCTACTCTGCTGCATCATCCCTTCCTCTTTGGGGAAAACCAGCGCAAGCTCAAGACGTAGCATGCTCCTCGTTGGGTTCGACACTCTTACTTATCAAAAGGACTACGATAGATCCCCTATACTTGTGGGTCATCAAGACTCTTTTCTGGCGCCGTTGCCGTGTTGGGGTTCGTTGCCGAAATTAAAATTTTTCTACGCATCACCAAGATCAATCTATGAAGTAACTAGCAACGAGAGAGAATGGAGTGCATCTTCATACCCTTGAAGATCGCGAGTCGGAAGCGTTGCAAGAACGCGGTTGGAGGAGTCGTACACGTAGCGATTCAGATCACGGCCGAATCCGATCTAAGCACCGAACAATGGCGCCTCCGCGTTCAACACACGTGCAGCCCGGTGACGTCTCCCGCGCCTTGATCCAGCAAGAAGGAGGGAGAGGTTGAGGAAGAAGGCTCCAACAGCAACACGGTGGTGTGGTGGTGATGGAGTGGCAGTTCTCCGGCAGGGCTTCGCCAAGCTCACGCGGAGGAGGAGAGGTGTTGGGGAGGGGAGGGGCTGCGCCTTGGATGTGGTACTGCAGCCCTCCCCTCGCCCCTCTATTTATAGGGACAAGGCGAAGGGGGCCGGCCCCTCTAGATGAGATCTAGAGGGGGGCGGCGGCCAAGGGGGAGGGGGCTTGCCCCCCAAGCAAGGGTGGCGCCCCCCTTTAGGGTTCCCCCCAAACCCTAGGCGCATGGGCCCTAGAGTGGGATGGCGCCCAGCCCACTAGGGGCTGGTTCCCTTCCACCTACAACCCATAAGGCCCTCTGGGGCAGGTGGACCCTCTCGGTGGACCCCCGGAACCCCTCCGGTGGTCCCGGTACAATACCGGCATACCCCCGAATATTTCCGGTGACCGTATGATGACTTCCCATATATAAATCTTCACCTCCGGACTATTCTGGAACTCCTCGTGACGTCCAGGATCTCATCTGGGACTCCGAACAACATTCGGTAATCACATACAAATCTTTCTAATAACCCTAGCGTCATCGAACCTTAAGTGTGTAGACCCTACGGGTTCGGGAACCATGCAGACATGACCGAGACAACTCTCCGGCCAATAACCAACAGCGGGATCTGGATACCCATGTTGGCTCCCACATGTTCCATGATGATCTCATCGGATGAACCACGATGTCGAGGATTCAAGCAATCCCGTATACAATTCCCTTTGTCAATCGGTACGTTACTTGCCCGAGATTCGATCGTCGGTATCCCAATACCTCGTTCAATCTTGTTAACGGCAAGTCACTTTACCCGTTCCATAACACATCATCCCGCGACCAAATCTTTAGTCACATCGAGCTCATTACGATGATGTCTTACCGAGTGGGCCCAGAGATACCTCTCCGTCATACGGAGTGACAAATCCCAGTCTTGATTCGTGCCAACCCAACAGACACTTTCGGAGATACCCGTACTGCACCTTTATAGCCACCCAGTTACGTTGTGACGTTTGGAACACCCAAAGTATTCCTACAGTATCCAGGAGTTGCACAATCTCATGGTCTAAGGAAAAGATACTTGACATTAGAAAAGCTCTAGCAGACGAACTACACGATCTTGTGCTATGCTTAGGATTGGGTCTTGTCCATCACATCTTTCCCTTAATGATGTGATCTCGTTATCAATGACATCCAATGTCCATAGTCAGGAAACCATGACCATCTGTTGATCAACGAGCTAGTCAACTAGAGGCTTACTAGGGACATGTTGTCGTCTATGTATTCACACATGTATCATGATTTCCGGATAATACAATTATAACATGAACAATAGACAATTATCATGAACAAGGAAATATAATAATAACCATTTTATTATTGCCTCTAGGGCATATTTCCAACATGTCGGGGAGTGAAGCGCCTTTGGTAGGTGGAATTTGGTAAGGAAAATTTATATAGTGTGCTGAAATTTACTATCACTTGTTACTATGGAAAGTAATCCTCTGAGGGGCTTGTTCGGGGTATCTTCACCCCGACCAGTAGAGCAAAGAGTTGCTCCTCAACCTACTGAACCTACTGAAAATGAAAATGAAAATGAAAATGTCTGCTTTGAAATTCCTTCGGGTATGACAGAAAAACTTCTAGCTAATCCTTTTGCAGGAGATGGAACAAAGCATCCTGATGAGCACCTAATATATGTTGATGAAGTTTGTGGATTATTTAAGGTTGCAGGTGTACCCGGAGATGTTGTTAAGAAGAATGTCTTCCCTTTATCTTTGAAGGAAGATGCATTGACATGGTATAGGCTATGAGATGATACGGGGTCATGGAACTACAAACGATTGAAATTGGAATTTCATCAGAAGTTTTATCCTATGTATCTTGTTCATCGTGATCGCAATTATATATATAATTTTTGGCCTCGCGAAGGAGAAAGCATCGCTCAAGCTTGGGGGAAGCTTAAATCAATGTTATATTCATGCCCCAATCATGAGATCTCAAGAGAAATGATTATTCAAAATTTATATGCTCGGCTTTCTGATAACAATCGCACCATGCTCGATACTTCTTGTGCTGGCTCTTTTATGAAAAAGACTATTGAATTCAAATGGGATTTATTGGAAAGAATTAAACGCAACTCTGAAGATTGGGACCTCGACGAAGGTAAGAAGTCAGGTATGACACCTAAGTTTGATTGTGTTAAATCTTTTATGGATACCGATGTTTTCTGTAAATTTAGCACTAAATATGGACTTGACTCTGAAATAGTAGCTTCTTTCTGTGAATCTTTTGCTACTTATGTTGATCTCCCCAAGGAGAAGTGGTTTAAATATCATCCTCCCATAGAAGTAAAAGTAGTTGCACATATTAAAGTTGAAGAAAAGACTAGCACTTATAATGATCCTATTGTTCCTACTTCTTATGTTGAGAAACCACCTTTCCCTGTTAGGATAAAGGATCATGCTAAAGCTTCAACTGTGGTTCATAAAAGCAATATTAAAACATATACACCTCTTGTGCAAGTTAAAGTTGAACCTAATATTGCTATTGTTAAAGATCTTTTGGCTGATAATATTGATGGGCATGTTATTCATTTCCTTGATGAGACTGCTAGAATTGCTAAACCTTGTGCTAAAGATAAAAACAAACCCGTGGTAGGCATGCCTGTTATTTCTGTTAAAATAGGAGATCATTGTTATCATGGCTTATGTGATATGGGTGCTAGTGCTAGTGCAATACCTTATGACTTATACAAAGAAATTATGCATGATATTGCACCTGCTGAGATAGAAGATATTGATGTCACAATTAAACTTGCCAATAGAGATACTGTTTCACCAATGGGAATTGTTAGAGATGTTGAAGTCTTGTGTGGGAAAACTAAATATCCTACTGACTTTCTTGTTCTTGGTTCCCCACAAGATAGCTTTTGTCCCATTATATTTGGTAGACCCTTCTTAAACACTGTTAATGCTAAGATAGATTGCAAAAAGGATGTTGTTACTATCGGTTTAGATGATATGTCTCATGAATTTAATTTCTCTAAATTTAGTAGACAACACCGTGAAGAAGAATTGCCTAGTAAGGATGAAATTATTGGTCTTGCTTCTATTGCCGTACCTCCTAGTGATCCTTTAGAACAGTATTAGCTAGACCATGAAAATGATATGTTTATGAATGGAAGAAGGGAAATAGATGAAGTATTCTTTAAACAGGAACCTATTCTAAAACACAATTTGCCTGTTGAAATCCTAGGGGATCCTCCTCCACCCAAGGGTGATCCCGTGTTTGAGCTTAAACCATTGCCTGATACTCTTAAATATGCTTATCTTGATGAGAAAAAGATATATCCTGTTATTATTAGTGCTAACCTTTCAGAGCATGAAGAAGAGAGATTATTGAAAACTCTGAAGAAGCACCATGCTGCTATTGGGTATACTCTTGATGATCTTAAGGGCATTAGTCCCACTCTATGTCAACATAAAATAAATTTGGAAGAAGATGCTAAACCAGTCCGTGATCATCAACGACGGCTGAATCCTAAAATGAAAGGAGTGGTAAGAAAGGAAGTACTAAAGCTCCTTGAGGCAGGTATAATCTATCCCGTTGCAGATAGTCAATGGATAAGTCCTGTCCATTGTGTCTCTAAGAAGGGAGGTATTACTGTCGTTCCTAATGATAAAGATGAATTAATTCCTCAAAGAATTATTACAGGTTATAGGATGGTAATTGATTTCCGCAAATTAAATAAGGCCACTAAAAAGGATCATTACCCCTTACCTTTTATCAATCAAATGCTAGAAAGATTATCCAAACATACACATTTTTTATTTCTAGATGGTTATTCTGGTTTCTCTCAAATACCTGTGTCAGGCAAGGATCAATCAAAGACTACTTTTACTTGCCCTTTTGGTACTTTTTCTTATAGACGTATGCCTTTTGGTTTATGTAATGCACCTGCTACCTTTCAAAGATGCATGATGGCTATATTCTCAGACTTTTGTGAAAAGATTTGTGAGGTTTTCATGGACGATTTTTCCGTCTATGGATCTTCTTTTGATGATTGCTTGAGCAACCTTGATCGAGTTTTGCAGAGATGTGAAGAAACTAATCTTGTCTTGAATTGGGAAAAGTGCCACTTTATGGTTAATGAAGGTATTGTCTTGGGGCATAAAGTTTCTGAAAGAGGTATTGAAGTTGATAAAGCCAAGGTTGATGCTATTGAAAAGATGCCATGCCCCAAGGACATCAAAGGTATAAGAAGTTTCCTTCGTCACGCCGGATTTTATAGGAGGTTCATTAAGGACTTCTCAAAAATCTCTCGGCCTCTTACTAATTTATTACAAAAAATACACCATTTGTCTTTGATGATGATTGTGTAGAAGCATTTGAAATACTTAAGAAAGCATTGATCTCTGCACCTATTGTTCATCCACCTGATTGGAATTTACCCTTTGAAATTATGTGTGATGCTAGTGATTATGCTGTAGGTGCTGTTCTAGGGCAAAGAGTTGATAAGAAATTAAACGTTATTCAATATTCTAGTAAAACCCTAGACAATGCTCATAGAAATTATGCTACTACTGAAAAAGAATTCCTAGCAGTTGTATTTGCTTGTGATAAGTTCAGACCTTATATTGTTGATTCTAAAGTAACTATTCACACTGATCATGCTGCTATGAAATATCTTATGGAAAAGAAAGATGCTAAACCTAGACTTATTAGATGGGTTCTCTTATGCTACAAGAATTTGATTTGCATATTATTGATAGAAAGGGAGCAGAGAACCCCGTTGCAGACAACTTGTCTAGGTTAGAGAATGTTCTTGATGACCCACTACCTATTGATGATAGCTTTCCTGATGAACAACTAGCTGTCATAAATGCTTCTCCTACTGCTCCATGGTATGCTGATTATGCTAATTACATTGTTGCTAAATTTATACCACCTAGTTTTACATACCAACAAAAGAAAAAGTTCTTCTATGATTTAAGACATTACTTCTAGGATGAACCACATCTTTATAAAGAAGGAGTAGATGGTGTTATTAGACGTTGTGTACTTGAGCATGAACAGGAATAGATCCTACGCAAGTGTCACTCCGAGGCTTATGGAGGACACCATGCTGGAGATAGAACTGCACATAAGGTATTGCAATCCGATTTTTATTGGCCTACTCTCTTCAAGGATGCCCGTAAGTTTGTCATGTCTTGTGATGAATGTCAAAGAATCGGTAATATTAGTAGACGTCAGGAAATGCCTATGAATTATTCACATGTTATTGAACCATTTGATGTCTGGGGCTTTGATTATATGGGACCGTTTCCTTCCTCTAATGGGTATACACTTATTTTAGTTGCTATTGATTACATTACTAAGCGGGTAGAGGCTATTCCAACTAGTAGTGCTGATCATAACACCTCTATTAAGATGCTTAAAGAGGTTATTTTTCTGAGGTTTGGAGTCCCTAGATATTTAATGACTGATGGTGGTTCACATTTTATTCATGGTGCTTTCTAAGGGTGAAGTGGGGGAGAGGAAAACGAGAGGCAAATGGCAAATAATGTAATGCGAGAGATAGGGATTGTGATGGGTACTTGGTATCTTCACTTTTGCGTAGACTCCCCGGCAACGGCGCCAGGAATTCTTCTTGCTACCTCTTCAGCTTGCGTTGGATTTCCCCGAAGAGGAAGGGATGATGCAGCAGAGTAGCGTAAGTATTTCCCTCAATTTTTGAGAACCAAGGTATCAATCCAGTAGGAGGCCACGCTCAAGTCCCTCGTACCTGCACAAAACGATAGCTACTCACAACCAACGCGATTAGGGGTTGTCAATCCCTTCACGGTCACTTACGAGAGTGAGATCTGATAGATATAATATTTTTGGTATTTTTGGTATAGAGATGCAAAGTAAAAAGTAAAAGGCAAAGTAAAAAAGCAAAGCAAGATTAAAGTGATGGAGATTAATATGATGAGAATAGACCCGGGGCCATAGGTTTCACTAGTGGCTTCTCTCAAGAGCATAAGTATTCCACGGTGGGTGAACAAATTACTGTTGAGCAATTGACAGAATTGAGCATAGTTATGAGAATATCTAGGCATGATCATGTATATAGGCATCGCGTCCGTGACAAGTAGACCGAAACGATTCTGCATCTACTACTATTACTCCACTCATCGACCGCTATCCAGCATGCATCTAGAGTATTAAGTTAAAAACAGAGTAACGCTTTAAGCAAGATGACATGATGTAGAGAGATAAGTTCATGCAATATGAGATAAACCCCATCTTGTTATCCTCGATGGCAACGATGCAATACATGCTTTGCTGCCCCTTCTGTCACTGGGAAAGGACACCGCAAGATCGAAACCAAAGCTAAGCACTTCTCCCATGGCAAGAACTACCAATCTAGTTGGCCAAACCAAACGGATAATTCGAAGAGAATTGCAAAGATAACCAATCATACATAAAAGAATTCAGAGAAGATTCAAATACTATTCATAGATAGACTTGATCATAAACCCACAATTCATCGGTCTCAACAAACACACCGCAAAAAGAAGATTACATCGAATAGATCTCCACAAGAGAGGGGGAGAACTTTGTATTGAGATCCAAAAAGAGAGAAGAAGCCATCTAGCTACTAACTATGGATCCGAAGGTCTGAGGTAAACTACTCACACTTCATCGGAGAGGCTATGATGATGTAGAAGCCCTCCGTGATGACGGCCCTCTCTGGCGGAGCTCCGGAACTGGCCCCAAGATGGGATCTCGTGGATACAGAAATTTGCGGCGGTGGAATTAGGTTTTTGGCTCCTGTTCTGATCGTTTGGGGGTACGTAGGTATATATAGGAGGAAGGAGTACATCGGTGGAGCACCGAGGGGCCCACGAGGCAGGGGGGCGTGCCCCCCACCCTCGTGACCGCCTCTTTGACTCCTTGGAGTAGGGTCCAAGTCTCCTGAATCACGTTCGGTGAGAAAATCACGTTCCCGAAGGTTTTATTCCGTTTGGACTCCGTTTGATATTCTGTTTCTCCGAAATACTAAAATAGGCAAAAAACAGCAATTCTGGGTTGGGCCTCCGATTAATAGGTTAGTCCAAAAAATAATATAAAAGTGGAAAATAAAGCCCAATATAGTCCAAAACAGTAGATAATATAGCATGGACCAATCAAAAATTATAGATACGTTGGAGACGTATCACATACCTTGACAAAATTTTGAAGTAGTTCAAAATGGAACAGTCAAAGAAGGAGTTCTTGCCTGTGTTACAAGGTTTGAAGTTGAGTAAGACTCAAAACCCGACCACGGCAGAAGATATAGAGAGAATGAAAGTCATTCCCTATGCCTCAGCCATAGGTTCTATAAAGTATGCCATGCTGTGTACTAGACCTATTGTATACCCTGCCCTGAGTTTGGCAAGAGAGTACAATAGTGATCTAGTAGTAGATCACTGGACATTGGTCAAAATTATCCTTAGTGGAATAAGGATATGTTTCTCGATTATGGAGGTGACAAAAAAGTTCGTCGTAAAGGGTTACGTCGATGCAAATTTTGACACTGATCCAAATGACTCTAAATCTCAATCTGGATATATATTGAAAGTGGGAGCAATTAGCTAGAGTAGCTCCGTGCAGAGCATTGTTGACATAGAAATTTGCAAAATACTTACGGATCTGAATGTGGCAGACCCGTTTACTAAACTTCTCTCACAAGCAAAACATGATCACACCTTAGTACTCTTTGGGTGTTAATCACATAGCGATGTGAACTAGATTACTGTCTCTAGTAAACCCTTTGGGTGTTGGTCACATGTCGATGTGAACAATGGGTGTCAATCACATGGTGATGTGAACTATTGATGTTAAATCACATGGCGATATGAACTAGATTATTGACTCTAGTGCAAGTGGGAGAATGAAGGAAATATGCCCTAGAGGCAATAATAAAGTTATTATTTATTTCCTTATATCATGATAAATGTTTATTATTCATGCTATAATTGTATTAACCGGAAACATAATACATGTGTGAATACATAGACAAACAGGTTGTCACTAGTATGCCTCTACTTGACTAGCTCCTTGATCAAAGATGGTTATGTTTCCTAACCATGGACATGAGTTGTCATTTGATTAACGGGATCACATCATTATGAGAATGATATGATTGACTTGACCCATTCCGTTAGCTTAGCACTTGATCGTTTAGTTTGTTGCTATTGCTTTCTTCATAACTTATACATGTTCCTATGACTATGAGATTATGCAACTCCCGTTTACCGGAGGAACACTTTGTGTGCTACCAAACGTCACAACGTAACTGGGTGATTATAAAGGTGCTCTACAGGTTTCTCCAAAGGTACTTGTTGGGTTGGCGTATTACGAGATTAGGATTTGTCACTCCGATTGTTGGAGAGGTATCTCTGGGCCCACTCGGTAATGCACATCACTTAAGCCTTGCAAGCATTGCAACTAATGAGTTAGTTGTGGAATGATGTATTACGGAACGAGTAAAGAGACTTGCCGGTAACGAGATTGAACTAGGTATTGGAATACCGACGATCGAATCTCGGGCAAGTAACATACCGATGACAAAGGGAACAACGTATGTTGTTATGCGGTTTGACCGATAAAGATCTCCGTAGAATATGTAGGAACCAATATGAGCATCCAGGTTCTGCTATTGGTCATTGACCAGAGACGTGTCTCGGTCATGTCTACATAGTTCTCGAACCCGTAGGGTCCGCACGCTTAAAGTTCGGTGATGATCGTAATTAGGGTTTTTGTGTTTTGATGTACCGAAGGTTGTTCGGAGTCCCGGATGTGATCACGGACATGACGAGGAGTCTCGAAATGGTTGAGACATAAAGATTGATATATTGGAAGCCTATATTTGGATATCAGAATCGTTCTGGGTGAAATCGGGATTTTACCGGAGTACCGGGGGGTTACCGGAACCCCCCCGGGGGGTTAATGGGCCTACATGGGCCCTAAGGGATAAGAGGAGGGCTGGCCAGGGCTGGCCACACGCCCCTCCCCCCTAGTCCGAATAGGACAAGGAAGGGGGGACGGCGCCCCCCTTTCCTCTTTCCCCCTTCCCCTTTCCTTCTCCAACAAGGCAAGAGGGGGGGTCCTACTCCCGGTGGGAGTAGGACTCCTCCAGCTGCACCTCCCCCCTCCCTCCTTTATATACGGGGGTAGGGGGGCACCCCATGGCACACAAGTTGATATTCGTGATCATTCCTTAACCGTGTGCGGTGCCCCCTTCCACCATATTCCACCTCGGTCATATCGTAGCGGTGCTTAGGCGAAGCCCTGCGTCGGTAGAACATCATCACCGTCATCACGCCATCGTGCTGATGAAAATCCCCCTCAACACTCAGCTGGATCGGAGCTCGAGGGACGTCACCGAGTTGAACGTGTGCAGAACTCGGAGGTGTCGTACGTTCGGTACTTGGATCGGTCGGATCGGGAAGACGTACGACTACTTCCTCTACATTGTGTCAACGCTTCCGTTGCCGGTCTACGAGGGTACGTAGACAACACTCTCCCCTCTCGTTGCTATGCATCACCATGATCTTGCGTGTGCGTAGGAATTTTTTTGAAATTACTACGTTCCCCAACACGTGGAAGGAATGGATCGTACTTACAATGAAAATCGGCAGTTGGAGTAAAAAAAGTAGATACCGTAAAAAATAGGGGCGGAGACTGGACCCAGGGCCTGGGCCTGGGGAGTGAGGCCCAACTTCTTTGCTGACTCTCTGTAGTGGCTTTTGAAGGTGGCCCGGGGCCTGCTACCGGCCTGACTCCGCCCTTGGTAACATACGCAGGTTACGAAATTTTTGTCTCAAGCGAATCTCCCGCTTCTCCGCCCTTGGTAACATACTCCTTGGTGACGAATCTGTACTTGAACCATTGCTCGGCCCAGTATCTTCGAATCCATTGGATTCATGTCTTGCGCTGACCATAGCTTTCTTCGGGGTCAGTTTTGTATAGTTCATAGAGATCTTCGGGTAGGTCCATTGATGTACCCCCACGGCGTTGTCTGCCACCCTTCCTTGCTGATTTCTCTTTAGCCATGAAGTTTAGACTGAAAGGCTTCAACACTGTCAAAGTCTTCCGTCTACTGGTCAGACAGGAATTGGCTTCAGGAGAATTTATGTGATGCTATAAGAACTCTGCAAATGAATGCAGACTATGAGAACCAAGGGATTCTCCCACGGACATGTACCTGTGACAGCATTAGAGATGCGAGGGAAGGGGAAGAGATCATATGCATTCTTAGAAGATTTTGAAGATAAATCAGTTTAGAAGACATTGACCTCATAGTGCGAAGACATTCACTCATATGTAGAGAATTGGTTCCAGATTTGTACGAATCCACGAATAAGTACAAGTGATGAATCTAACTACTTTGTGAAGCATAAGTGAACATACTAGGCATGCTATGAGATGCAGAACAGGATAGATCCAACTTTGTAGCAACAGAGACCACTTGTGGTTAAAAAGGATGAATCTATCCGATCAAAAAGACTGTAAAAAGAGTTTTTATTTACCACTCGAGGAACTGCTAGACAGAGTAGGAGATGAGGCCGAGCAGTTCGATCTTCCGTGCCCTAACTTGGCGACAGGGGACACCTACGGCGACGGCGGAGGAGACGATGTCCGCGGCCGGCGTGAGGACGGCGTCGGTGAGGTCGCGGCAGCTAAGCGCTTCGTCGCCGGCGTTAGCGAGGGCTAGTGGTGGCGCTAGGGTTTGTGCGAGAGAGAGAGAGAGAGAGAAGTGGAAGAAGAGATAATGACTGGGGTGAGGCGTGTATTTATAGGGACAGGGATGACACATCGTTATTACGCAGGTGCCCCTGGCGGTTCACATCTGAAGGACACGTGGCGATCATTCAACACATCAAAGGTTGTTCCACGTTCCCACGTACGCCTGGATTGTAGGGTGGTCGTTCCCGCTTCTCCGGGTTTCAGGTAAAAAGGATTGAGCATTGAAAACAAATTAATGTTTTTCTCTGTATCTTCTGCTGACAAGGACGCAGAGAAGACATTCAACAGTTTCAATAGAATGCATATGATTTGGATAGATAGATTTGAGACGGGAGCATAGAAAGGTTAGGGTCCGATCACATTCACTTAGTTCAAAAGATTCAACTAGAAGACATAGCTATAAGTGAATGCTATAGAGGACAGAAGCCAAATCAATATATTGAAGATAAACATGAAGCCATGTTAACATTGAAGAGAAACCAAATGCGAAGACTTTGCAAATGTAACGCCAACAGAAAGTATTCCAAACAAAAGTTTGATGGTGGCGTTACCCACCGTATAGGAAGTATTAGACCCAGACACGGCGCACAATTATCGTGGCGCTCCGAAGTCAAATTCTGTGTTAATGTATTCACACTTAGAGTGTAAGTCTTCATTAGTTGAAGATATACGTTACTTCATGTGTTCGCACATCTAAGTCATCAACATGCATAAGTGTTAGGATGTGTGCATGATCACAGAACATTTGAGGATTCCAAGATATTTATCTCACACCGCAACTTGCAAAACCTTTTCTCATCCAATGGCTTTGTCAAGATATCTGTCAGTTGCTCTTCAGTGCTGACGTGAATGATATCAATATCTTCCTTCATGACATGATCTCTGAGAAAGTGATGACGGATCTGAATGTGCTTTGCCTTCGAGTGCTGAACTGGGTTGTTGGCGATCTTGATAGCGCTTTCATTGTTGCGGTAGAGTGGCACTTGCTTCAGATGAATGCCATAGTCTATGAGTGTTTGCTTCATCCATAGAAGCTAAGTGCAGCAAGATCCAGCAGCAATGTATTCAGATTCAGCAGTGGAGAGAGATACACAGTTCTGCTTCTTTAAAGACCAACACACAAGTGATCGTCCCAGAAAGTGACATGTGCCTGATGTAGACTTGTGATCCACCTTGTCACCAGCATAATCAGTGATGTCTACTACACAACCTTCTTCTTGTAGACGTTGTTGGGCCTCCAAGTGCAGAGGTTTGTAGGACAGTAGCAAATTTCCCTCGAATGGATGACCTAAGGTTTATCAATCCGTAGGAGGCGTAGGATGAAGATGGTCTCTCTCAGGCAACCCTATAACCAAATAACAAAGAGTCTCTTGTGTCCCCAACACACCCAATACAATGGTAAATTGTATAGGTGCACTAGTTCGGCGAAGAGATGGTGATACAAGTGGTATATGGATAGTAGATAAAGGTATTTGTAATCTGAAATTATAAAAACAGCAAGGTAACTAATGATAGAAGTGAGCGTAAATGGTATTGCAATGCTAGGAAACAAGGCCTAGGGTTCATACTTTCACTAGTGCAAGTCCTCTCAACAATAATAACATAATTGGATCACATAACTATCCCTCAACATGCAACAAAGAGTCACTCCAAAGTCACTAATAGCGGAGAACAAACGAAGAGATTATGGTAGGGTACGAAACCACCTCAAAGTTATTATTTCCAATCAATCCGTTGGGCTATTCCTAGAAGTATCACAAACAGCCCTAGAGTTCGTACTAGAATAACACCTTAAGACACAAATCAACCAAAACCCTAATGTCACCTAGATACTCCAATGTCACCTCAAGTATCCGTGGGTATAATTATACGATATGCATCACACAATCTCAGATTCATCTATTCAACCAACACATAGGACCTCAAAGAGTGCCCCAAAGTTTCTACCGGAGAATCACGACAAAAACGTGTGCCAAACCCTATGCATAGGTTCATGGGCGGAACCCGCAAGTTGATCACCAAAACATACATCAAGTGAATCACGTGATATCCCATTGTCACCACAGATATGCACGGCAAGACATACATCAAGTGTTCTCAAATCATTAAAGACTCAATCCGATAAGATAACTTCAAAGGGAAAACTCAATCCATTACAAGAGAGTAGAGGGGGAAGAAACATCATAAGATCCAACTATAATAGCAAAGCTCGCGATACATCAAGATCGTACCACCTCAAGAACACGAGAGAGAGAGAGATCAAACACATAGCTATTGGTACATACCCTCAACCCCGAGGGAGAACTACTCCCTCCTCATCATGGAGAGCACCGGGATGATGAAGATAGCCACCGGAGAAGGATTCCCCCTCCGGCAGGGTGCCAGAACGGGTCTAGATTGACTTTCGGTGGCTACGGAGGCTTCTGGCGACGGAACTCCCGATCTATTGTCTGTTCTGGAAGTTTTAGGGTACGTGAGTATATATGGGTGCAGGAAGTACGTCGGTGGAGCTTCGGGGGCCCCACGAGGCAGGGGCATGCCCTAGGGGGGCGCGCCCCCCACCCTCGTGAGCACCTCCCTTGGCTCCTGACGTGGGGTCCAAGTCCATCCGGTAGCTTTCCTTCCAAAAATAACTTCTCCGGTTGATTTCGTTCCGTTTCGACTCCGTTTGATATTCCTTTTCTTCGAAACACTGAAATAGGCAAAAAAAGCAATTCTGGGCTGGACCTCCGGTTAATAGGTTAGTCCCAAAAATAATATAAAAGTGGATAATAAAGCCCAATATTGCCCAAAACAGTAGATAACATAGCATGGAGCAATCAAAAATTATAGATACGTTGGAGACGTATCAAGCATCCCCAAGCTTAATTCCTGCTCGTCCTCGAGTAGGTAAATGATAAAAGAAAGAATTTTTGATGTGGAATGCTAGTTGGCATGATTTCAATGCAATTCTTCTTAATTGTGGTATGAATATTCAGATCCAAAAGATTCAAGACAAAAGTTCATATTGACATAAAAATGATAATACTTCAAGCATACTAACTAAGCAATTATGTCTTCTCAAAATAACATGGCCAAAGAAAGTTCATCCCTACAAAATCATATAGTTTAGTCATGTTTCATTTTCGTCACACAAGAATGCTCTCATCATGCACAACCCCGATGACAAGCCAAGCAATTGTTTCATACTTTTGTAATCTCAAGCCTATAAACTTTCACACAATATATGAGCGCGAGCCATGGATATAGCACTATGGGTGGAATAGAATATAATGAGGGGGGTTTGTGGAGAAGACAAAAAGGAGAAAGTCTCACGTCAATGAGGCTAATCGATGAGCTATGGAGATGCCCACCGATTGATGTTAATGCAAGGAGTAGGGATTGGCATGCAACGGATGCACTAGAGCTATAAATGTATGAAAGCTCAACAAAAGAAACTAGTGGGTGTGCATCCAACTTGCTTGCTCACGAAGACCTAGGGCACTTGAGGAGGCCCATTGTTGGAATATACAAGCCAAGTTCTATAATGAAAAATTCCCACTAGTATATGAAAGTGACAAAACAAGAGACTCTCTATCATAAGGATTATGGTGCTACTTTGAAGCACAAGTGTGGCAAAGGATAGTAGCATTGTCCCTTCTCTCTTTTTCTCTTATTTTTTTTATTTTTTTTATTTTTTGGGCCTTCTTGTTTTATGGCATTTCTCTTTTTTTGGGCCTTCTCTTTTTTTATGGCCTTTCTCTTTTTTGGGCCTTCTCTTTTTTATGGCCTTTCTCTTTTTTTATTCCTCACTTGGGACAATGCTCTAGAAAATGATGATCATCACACTTATATTTATTTACAACTCAATGATTACAACTCGATACTAGAACAAAAGATGACTCTATATGAATGCCTCCGGCGGTGTACCGGGATATGCAATGGACCAAGAATGACATGTACGAAAGAATTATGAACGGTGGCTTTGCCAAAAATACTATGTCAACTACATGATCATGCTAAGAAATATGACAATAATGAATGTGTCATGAGGAACGGAATGGTGGAAAGTTGCATGGCAATATATCTCGGAATGGCTATGGAAATGCCATAATAGGTAGGTATGGTGGCTGTTTTGAGGAAGATATAAGGAGGTTTATGTGTGATAGAGCGTATCATATCACGGGGTTTGGATGCACCGGCGAAGTTTGCACCAACTCTCAATGTGAGAAAGGGCAATGCACGGTACCGAAGAGGCTAGCAATGATGGAAGGGTGAGAGTGCGTATAATTCATGGACTCAACATTAGTCATAAAGAACTCACATACTTATTGCAAAAATCTACAAGTCATCAAAAACCTCGGCACTACGCGCATGCTCCTAGGGGGATAGATTGGTAGGAAAAGACCATCGCTCGTCCCCGACCGCCACTCATAAGGAGGACAATCAAATAACGCCTCATGTTTCAAATTTGTTACACAATGTTTACCATACGTGCATGCTACGGGACTTGCAAACTTCAACACAAGCACTTCTCAAATTCACAACTACTCAACTAGCACGACTTTGATATTATTATCTCCATATATCAAAACAATCATCAAGCATCAAACTTCTATTAGTATTCAATACTCTATATGAAAGTTTTTACTATTCTTGGATGCCTAGCATGTTATGATTAGTTAAGCAAATTACCATGCTATTTAAGACTCTCAAAATAATATAAGTGAAGCATGAGAGTTCATCTATTTCTTCAAAATAAAACTACCACCATGCTCTAAAAGATATAAGTGAAGCACTAGAGCAATAACACACTACTCCGAAAGATGTAAGTGAAGATCAATGAGTAGTCGAATAATTATGCAACTATGTGAAGACTCTCTAACATTTAAGAATTTCAGATCTTGGTATTTTATTCAAACAGCAAGCAAAGTAAAGTTACATTCTAAGAATGGCAAACATCATGTGAAGAAGCAAAAACTTAGGATCAACCGAAACTAACCGATAGTTGTTGAAGAAGAAAGGTGGGATGCCAACGGGGCATCCCCAAGCTTAGATGCTTGAGACTTCTTGAAATATTATCTTGGGATGCCTTGGGCATCCCCAAGCTTGAGCTTTTGTGTCTCCTTAATTCCTCTCATATCACGGTCTCCCTAAATCTCAAAAGCTTCATCCACACAAAACTCAACAAGGACTCGTGAGATAAGTTAGTATAAACCATTGCAAAAACCTTATCATACTCTACTGTAGCAAATCACTAAAATTATTATTCAACATTGCATACTAAATGCCTCTGCATATTTAATAGTCCTATCCTCAAATAGAATCATTAAATAAGCAATCATATGCAAACAATGCAAACATAACAGCAATCTGCCTAAACAGGACAGTCTGTAAAGAATGCAGCAACATCCATACTTCCCTAACTCCAAAAATTATGAAAGAAAATTCCCACTGTAGTAAATTTATTAGATCTTAATATGCAAAAGGTTTCAACATTTTATCACATTATTAATTTTCTAGGGAATTATTGCAACAGCGGTAAACTTTCTGTTTTCAAACAGCAACATGTGGACTTGTAACATAGGCATAGTAAAGACTATCAATGCCACTTTTATTAGAATAAAAGATGCAAAACATTTTTCTAAATAACAGAAAGAAAATATTAACAAAATAAATTGACGCTCCAAGCAAAACACATATCATGTGGTGAATAAAAATATTGCTCCAAGTAAAGTTACCGATGAACGAAGACGAAAGAGGGGATGCCTTCCGGGGCATCCCCAAGCTTAGGCTCTTGGTTGTCCTTGAATATTACCTTGGGGTGCCTTGGGCATCCCCAAGCTTAGGCTCTTTCCAATCCTTATTCCATAGTCCATTGAATCTTTACCCAAAACTTGAAAACTTCACAACACAAAACTTAACAGAAAACTCGTAAGCTCCGTTAGCGAAAGAAAACAAAACACCACTTCAAGGTACTGTAATGAACTCAGTATTTATTTATATTGGTGTTAAACCTACTGTATTCCAACTTCTCTATGGTTTATAAACTATTTTACTAGCCATAGATTCATCAAAATAAGTAAACAACACATGAAAACAGAATCTATCAAAAACAGAACAGTCTATAGTAATCTGAATCAAATGTATACTTATGGAACTCATAAAATTCTCAAATAAATTGCTGGACCTGAGGAATTTATCTATTAATCATCTGCAAAATGAATTAACTAAATAGCACTTTCCAAATAAAGATGGCAGCAATTCTCGTGAGCGCTAAAGTTTCTGTTTTTTACAGCATGATCAACAAGACTTTCCCCAAGTCTTCCCAAAGGTTCTACTTGGGACAAAGACTAATTAAAAGAATAAAACTACATCTAAACAGAGGCTAGATGAATTATTTATTACTAAACAGTAACAAAAATCAAGGAACTAAAATAAAATTGGGTTGCCTCCCAACAAGCGCTATCGTTTAACGCCCCTAGCTAGGCATGATGATTTCAATGATGCTCACATAAAGGATACGAATTGAAACATAAAGAGAGCACCATAAAGAATATGAATAGCACATTTAAGTCTAACCCACTTCCTATGCATAGGGATTTTGTGAGCAAACAACTTATGGAAACAAGAATCAACTTGCATAGGAAGGTAAAACAAGGATAACTTCAAGATTTTCAAGACATAGAGAGGAAACTTGATATTATTGCAATTCCTACAAGTATATATTCCTCCCTCATAATAATTTTCAGTAGCATAATGAATGAATTCAACAATATAACCATAACCTAAAGCATTCTTTTCATGATCTACAAGCATAGAAATTTTATTACTCTCCACACAAGCAAAATTCTTCTCATGAATAATAGTGGGAGCAAACTCAACAAAATAATTATCATGTGAGGCATAATCCAATTGAAAACTAAAATCATGATGACAAGTTTCATGGATATCATTATTCTTTATAGCATACAAGTCATCACAATAATCATCATAGATAGCAACTTTGTTCTCATAATCAATTGGAACCTCTTCCGGAATAGTGGATTCATCACAAAATAAAGTCATGTCCTCTCCAAATCCACTTTCATCAATATAATCATCATAAATAGGAGGAATGCTATCATCATAATAAATTCTCTCATCAAAACTTGGGGGACAAAAAATATCATCTTCATCAAACACAGCTTCCCCAAGCTTGTGGCTTTGCATATCATTAGCATCATGGATATTCAAGGAATTCATACTAACAACTTTGCAATCATGCTCATCATTCAAATATTTAGTGCCAAACATTTTATAGATTTATTCTTCTAGCACTTGAGCACAATTTTCCTTTCCATCATACTCATGAAAGATATTAAAAAGATGAAGCGTATGAGACAAACTCAATTTCATTTTTTTATAGTTTTCTTTTATAAACTAAACTAGTGATAAAAACAAGAAATTAAAAGACTCGATTGCAAGATCTAAAGATATACCTTCAAGCGCTAACCTCCCCGGTAACAGCGCCAGAAAAGAGTTGATGTCTACTACACAACCTTCTTCTTATAGACGTTGTTGGGCCTCCAAGTGCAGAGGTTTGTAGGACAGTAGCAAATTTCCCTCAAGTGGATGACCTAAGGTTTATCAATCCGTAGGAGGCGTAGGATGAAGATGCTCTCTCTCAAGCAACCCTGCAACCAAATAACAAAGAGTCTCTTATGTCCCCAACACACCCAATATAATGGTCAATTGTATAGGTGCACTATCTC
Organism: Triticum urartu; assembly: GCF_003073215.2. Lineage (NCBI taxonomy): Eukaryota > Viridiplantae > Streptophyta > Magnoliopsida > Poales > Poaceae > Triticum > Triticum urartu. The sequence goes on from NC_053023.1 coordinate 103,303,257, forward strand.
GGTGAAGAGATGGTGATACAAGTGGTATATGGATAGTAGATAAAGGTATTTGTAATCTGAAATTATAAAAACAGCAAGGTAACTAATGATAAAAGTGAGCGTAAACGATATTGCAATGCTAGGAAACAAGGCCTAGGGTTCATACTTTCACTAGTGCAAGTCCTCTCAACAATAATAACATAATTGGATCACATAACCATCCCTCAACATGCAACAAAGAGTCACTCCAAAGTCACTAATAGTGGAGAACAAACGAAGAGATTATGGTAGGGTACGAAACCACCTCAAAGTTATTCTTTCCAATCAATCCATTGGGCTATTCCTAGAAGTGTCACAAACAGCCCTAGAGTTCGTACTAGAATAACACCTTAAGACACAAATCAACCAAAACCCTAATGTCACCTAGATACTCCAATGTCACCTCAAGTATCCGTGGGTATGATTATACGACATGCATCACACAATCTCAGATTCATCTATTCAACCAACACATAGGACCTCAAAGAGTACCCCAAAGTTTCTACCGGAGAATCATGACAAAAACGTGTGCCAACCCCTATGCATAGGTTCATGGGAGGAACCCGCAAGTTGATCACCAAAACATACATCAAGTGAATCACGTGATATCCCATTGTCACCACAGATACGCACGGCAAGACATACATCAAGTGTTCTCAAATCATTAAAGACTCAATCCGATAAGATAACTTCAAAGGGAAAACTCAATCCATTACAAGAGACTAGAGGGGGGAAGAAACATCATAAGATCCAACTATAATAGCAAAGCTCGCGATACATCAAGATCGTACCACCTCAAGAACACGAGAGAGAGAGAGAGAGATCAAACACATAGCTACTGGTACATACCCTCAGCCCCGAGGGAGAACTACTCCCTCCTCGTCATGGAGAGCACCGGGATGATGAAGATGGCCACCGGAGAAGGATTCCCCCTCCGGCAGCGTGCCGAAACGGGTCTAGATGGACTTTCAGTGGCTACGGAGGCTTCTGGCGGCGGAACTCCCGATCTATTGTTTGTTCTGGAAGTTTTAGGGTACGTGAGTATATATGGGTGCAGGAAGTACGTCGGTGGAGCTTCGGGGGCCCCACGAGGCAGGGGGCGCGCCCTAGGGGGGGCGCGCCCCCCACCCTCGTGAGCACCTCCCTTGGCTCCTGACGTGGGGTCCAAGTCCATCCGGTAGCTTTCCTTCCAAAAATAACTTCTCCGGTTGATTTCGTTCCGTTTCGACTCCGTTTGATATTCCTTTTCTTCGAAACACTGAAATAGGCAAAAACAGCAATTCTGGGCTGGGCCTCCGGTTAATAGGTTAGTCCCAAAAATAATATAAAAGTGGATAATAAAGCCCAATATTGCCCAAAACAGTAGATAACATAGCATGGAGCAATCAAAAATTATAGATACGTTGGAGACGTATCAATCAGCATCCGAGAATCCAACTAGATCAAACTCTGAGCCCTTTGGATACCATAATCCTAGTGTTGGGGTGTAAGCCAAATATCAAAGAATTCGCTTCACAGCTAAGTGATGCAATTCCTTTGGTGCCGCTTGGAATCGGGCACACATGCAAACACTAAGCATGATATCTGGCCTAGATGCACATAAATAAAGCAAAGAACCAATCATGGAGCGGTATACCTTTTGATCAAACTCTTTACCATTGGCGTCAGAATCCGGATGACTCTTGGTAGGCATTGGCGTTGTATAACCCTTCCAGTCTTGCATTCCAAACTTCTTCAGGCAATCTTTGTGGTATTTTTCTTGAGATATGAAAATGCCGTTGAGTTGCTGTCGTATTTGAAGACCAAGGAAGAACTTTAGCACACCCATCATGGACATCTGATATTGCTCTTGCATCATGTATCCAAACTCATCACTGTATTTCTGATTAGTGCAGCCGAAGATAATGTCATCCACATATATTTGGCACACAAACAGTTCACCATCATATGTCTTCGTGAAGAGAGTGGGATCCAGGGAACCAGGTTTGAAGCCTTTGCTCTTCAGGAAGTCTTTGAGTGTGTCATACCAAGCACGAGGGGCTTGTTTGAGGCCACGCAGTGCCTTGTTGAGCTTGTAAACCATGTCAGGATGTTTTGGATCTTCAAAGCCAGGCGGTTTTGCAACATACACTTCTTCTTCAATCTTGCCATTGAGAAAAGCACTCTTCAATCCATTTGATACAGAAGGATGTTATGATGATTTGCATAGGCTAGCAGTATGCGTATAGCTTCAAGCCTAGCCACAGGAGCAAATGTTTCATCGAAGTCAATTCCTTCAACTTGAGTGTATCCTTGAGCAACGAGACGAGCCTTGTTTCTGACAACTTGACCATGCTCATCTTGCTTGTTGCGATATATCCATTTAGTGCCTATGATATTGTGTTTACGAGGATCGGGACGCTTGACCAGTTCCCATACATTATTCAGCTCAAACTGTTGAAGCTCTTCTTGCATAGCTTGAATCCATTCAGGTTCCATGAAGGCTTCATCAACTTTCTTGGATTCAGATATTGAGACGAATGCAAAGTGCCCACAGAAATTTGCTAGTGTTGTTGCCCTTGAACGAGTGAGTGGACCACGTGCATTGATACTATCGATTATCTTCTCAATTTGTACTTCATTTGAAACACGAGGATGAACTGGACGGAGATTTTGCTCTTGTCGATCATTGTCATCGTTTGAAGGATTGTCTTCAGGTTGAGCATTGTCTTCAGCTTGATCAGGTGCAGAGATGATAAGTTCCTCTTCAGGCTGTACTTCAGGCGATGTGATTTCTCCAGTTCCCATAAGCTTGATGGATTCACTGGGTGGAATTTCATCTAGCACATTTGGCAGATGCTCTCTTTGCGAGCGTTAGTCTCATCGAACCGCACACCCACAGTTTCAACCACTTTATAGTGAAATAGGTTGAAGACTCTGTAGGAGTGCGAATCCTTTCCGTAACCAAGCATAAAACCTTCATGTGCTTTCGGTGCAAATTTTGAAGTGTGATGTGGATCCTTGATCCAGCACCTGGCACCAAATACTCTGAAGTAACTGACGTTTGGCTTCTTACCAGTGAGGAGTTCATATGATGTTTTCTTCAGAAGCTTGTGAAGATAAACACGGTTGATGACATGGCATGCAGTATCAATAGCTTCAGGCCAGAACTTCCTTGGAGTCTTGTATTCATCAAGCATTGTCCGAGCCATCTCAATGAGTGTTCTGTTCTTGTGTTCCACGATGCCATTCTGCTGAGGCGTGTATGGAGCTGAGAACTCATGAGTGATGCCCAATGTATCAAGATAAATGTAGAGGCCGGTATTCTTGAATTCAGTGCCATTGTCACTTCGAATGTGCTTGATCTTGACGCCATAGTTGTTCATGGCTCGATTGGCGAAGCGTCTGAAGACATCATGCACTTCAGTCTTGTAGAGGACTATATGCACCCATGTATATCTTGAATAATCATCAACAATGACGAAGCCATAGAGACAAGCAGTAGTAGTAAGGGTTGAGTAGTGAGTAGGGCCGAAGAGGTCCATGTGTAGAAGTTCAAAGGGTTGAGTCGTTGTCATGATTGTCTTCGAGGGATGCTTGGCCCTCGTCATCTTTCTAGCTTCGCAGGCACCGCATAAGTGATCCTTCTTGAACTTGACGCCCTCGATGCCTATGAAATGCTTCTTCTTTGCAAGAGTGTGCAAGTTCCTGATGCAAGCATGCCCTAGCCTATGATGCCACAGCCAGCATTCTGAAGCTTTTGCAAGAAGACATACGGCAAGCTGTGGTCCTGCTGAGAAATCTACCATGTACAAATCATCTTTCCGATACCCTTCAAAGAGTAGAGACTTGTCAGATTCCATTAGAACTAGGCAACGATATTTTCCAAATATCACAATCATGTTCAAATCGCAAAGCATTGAGACGGACATTAAGTTGAAACCAAGAGATTCAACAAGCATCACTTTATCCATGTGCTGATCCTTTGAGATTGCAACTCTACCTAGACCCAATACCTTGCTTTTACCAGTATCAGCAAATGTGATGTGACTTTGTCAGATGGACGTAAGGTTGAGTCCATGAGAAGACTTCTCTTGCCAGTCATATGATTAGTACATCCACTATCAATAATCCATTCCGAAGCAGCTGGTGTCATACCCTACAGTGCAGTTAGGGGGATAGGCTTCACGAAGAGAATTGTGAAGCATAAACATTTGACGAGCAAGAGGATTATTAAAGCTTAGATCGAGGTTAGGACTGATAGGGCAAGTAGCAAGCGACTCAGGAACAAAATACATAATAAGACCATTTGGGCATTTGATCTTGCGCCCTACAAGATGTTTAAGGTCCCCAACAATAGCTTCAGACGCATTTGATTTTCGGCTGGAGACCTTTCCCTGCAAAAGAGAGTTAAGCTTTCTTAGCCACCCACATCTTCAAGGGTGGCTTCAAAGCAATGAGTCTAAGTGCAGCATCTGAGAACTTTCGCTTTGGAGCCCTAGCAAATAGTCTTGCAGGTGGACAATAGTACTCATAAGAATAAGCAAAGTAGTTCTGGGTCTTATGAACATGGCGGTTTGATGAAACACGCTCGTATTCATAGGCCTGAGTATGGTTTCCCTGCAAAACATTTGAGTTAGTGCGACTCAGGTGAGTCCTCTGTCTGTATGAAGCATTTGGACCATATGAAGCTTGTGGTCTGGGGTTTGTCTTCTTCACTTGTGGTGTCATGACGACATTCACAGGAAGATTCTCCAGACACTTTTTCGGCACCCAGACTTTCTTCATAGGTGGCCCATTCCTGCAGTTAGTTCCAATGTACCTGGCAAACACTTCACCATTCTGATTCTTAAACAGTTTATAGTTTGCATCAAAGGATTCATCAATGACAATGGGATTAGCACAAGTGAAGCCAGATAGGGTGGATGGATCCACTGAAGGTTCCTTTGCAGCAACCCATGTGGTTTTGGAGTACTGCTTAGGTTTCCAGTAAGAGCCATCAGCATTCATTTTCCTTTCGAACCCAACACCCTCTTTCCTAGGGTTTCGGTTCAGGATCTGCCTTTTGAGGAGATCACATAGTGTCTGATGCCCTTTGAGACTTTTGTACATCCCTGTTTCAAGCAATGTCTTCAACCTAGCATTTTCATCAGCAATAGCAGTGGCATACTCAGCAGAGGGGTTAGTTACCACATCAACAGTTGAAGATATTGCAACAGTAGCAGCAGTAGAACATCCAGCAACAGAAGTAGCGTTGTCACGCTCAATGCATTTAAGACATGGTGGTTCAAATCCTTCCTGAGCGGAACTGATCTGTTTAGCGCGAAGTGACTCGTTTTCCATTTGAAGATCTTCATGAGCCGCTCTCAATTTCTCAAGATCTTGCTTTCTTTGAAGATAATCATAGGAAAGATTTTCATGAGTTGTTGAGAGCGTTTCATGACGACTTTCACGTTCCTCATACTTAACATGAAGATTTTTTTTATGTCTTCAATTAAGGATTGAGATCGAGTCATTTCAGCGTCTAACAGGTCATCGCTTTTGTCTAACAGTTTTTGAATATGTTCCATAGCTTTCTGTTGTTCAGTTGCAATTTTAGCAAGTGTTTTGTAGCTGGGTTTGGAACCACAATCAGAGTCATCTTCACTGGATGTTTGAGAGTAGTGCGTGAGTTTACCTTGGCACCGCGTGCCATGAAGCAGTAGGTGGGAGCGGAGTTGTCCTTGTCATTAGCATCGGCGTCGGTGATGAAGTCATTGTCTTCAGTGTTGAAGATGGACTTGGCAACGTAGGTTGTAGCCAGACTTGCAACGCCAGAATCGGACTCCTCCTCAAACTCCACCTCCACCTCCTCAGAAGCAGACTCCTCCTCTGAATCCATTTCCTTGCCAACAAACACACAAGCCTTGCCAGATGAGCTCTTCTTGTGTGATGAAGACTTTGAGGAAGACTTGGAAGAAGACTTTGAGTATTTCTTCTTCTTCTTGTCGTCAGAATCATATTCCTTGCTCTTCTTCTTGTTGTTGTTCTCATTGTCCCAGTGCGGACACTCAGAGATGTAGTGACCAGGTTTCTTGCACTTGTGGCATGTTCTCTTCTTGTAGTCATGAGCAGAAGCTTCATCATTCCTTGAGCTGGATCGTGAGCACTTTCTGAAGCCTTTCTTCTTGGTGAATTTCTGGAACTTCTTCACAAGCATAGCAAGCTCCTTTCCAATGTCTTCAGGATCATCAGAACTGCAGTCAGATTCTTCTTCAGATGAGGAAACAATTTTTGCCTTCAAGGCATGACTCCACCATAGTTGGGACCGTAGATGTCTCTTTTCTCAGAAAGCTGAAACTCATGTGTGTCGAGCCTTTCAAGTATGTCAGACGGATCGAGTCTCTTGAAGTCAGGGCGTTCTTGAATCATCAGGGCTAGGGTGTCAAACGAGCTGTCAAGTGATCTCAGGAGTGTCTTGACGATTTCATGCTTGGTGATCTCAGTAGCACCGAGAGCTTGAAGCTCATTTGTGATGTCAGTGAGTCGATCAAACGTGAGCTGAACATTCTCATTGTCGTTTCTCTTGAAGCGGTAGAATAGGTTGCGAAGGACACTGATGCTTTGATCTCTCTGTGTTGAGACGCCTTCATTAACCTTGGAGAGCCAGTCCCAGACTAGTTTGGATGTTTCCAGAGCACTCACACGGCCATGCTGCCCTTTGGTCAGATGACCACAGATGATATTCTTGGCAGTGGAATCCAGTTGAACAAACTTCTTGACATCAGCAGCGGTGACACCTTCACCAGCCTTGGGGACGCCATTCTTGACGACATACCAGAGGTCGACATCAATGGCTTCAAGATGCATGCGCATCTTATTCTTCCAGTAGGGATATTCAGTTTCATCGAAGACGGGGCACGCAGCGGAGACTTTGATTATCCCTGCAGTCGACATAGCTAAAACTCCAGGTGGTTAAACCGAATCACACAGAATAAGGGAGTACCTTGCTCTGATACCAATTAAAAGTGCTAGTGATCGACTAGAGGGGGGTGAATAGGCGATTTTTATGGAAGTCTTCAAAACATGGAAGTTTCGAAGACAAACGATAGAAATAAACCTATTACCATGCAGTGGAAGGTAGACTACACTAGGCAAGCCATAGTCAAGTATTCAATAAAGTGAAAGCACAAAGACTAATAGCAGCTAGGCAGTATAGATCAGGATGGAAGATAGTATGAAGCCGATCAGAACAAGCAGTCACTCAGTGAAGACAAAAAGATAATGCAAACAGGCAATGACTTCACAAGGACCAACTACAAATAAAGAGATGGGAAGGATAGAACCAGTGGCTCGTTGAAGACAATGATTTGTTGGACCAGTTCCAGTTGTTGTGACAACTGTACGTCTGGTTAGGGAGGCTGAGATTTAACTCAGAAGACCGCGTCTTCACCTTATTCCCCTTGAGCTAAGGACACCCAGTCCTCGCCCAATCACTCCGGTAAGTCTTCAAGGTAGACTCCCAAACCTTCACAGACTTCGTTCACCGGCGATCCATAATGACTCTTGGATGCTCAGAACGCGACGCCTAACCGGCTGGAGGATTCACAGTCCTCAAGTGTAATAAGTCTTCAGATCACACAGACAGGAAGACTTCAGTGATGCCTAACACTCTTTGGCTCTAGGTGTTTAGGGCTTTGTCCTCGCAAGGATTTCTCTCTCAAAGGCTTCAAGGTGGGTTGCTCTCAAACGGCAAAAGCCGTGCACTAACTCTGAGCAGCCAACCAATTTATGGTGTAAGGGGTGGGCTATTTATAGCCACTAAGCAACCCGACCTGATTTGTCCGAAATGACCCTAGGTCACTCAGGAACTGACACGTGTTCCAACGGTCAGATTTCAAACACACACGGCAACTTTACTTGGGCTACAAGCAAAGTTGACTTATCCAGCTCTGGATAAGATTTGCTCTCATTGTCTTCGCTCGAAGACATAGGATTTTGGTTAAGCATCACTTCAGCCATTCTGACTGGTTCACTTGGACCCCACTTAACAGTACGGTGGTTCCTATGACTCAACAAAGAAGAAAAGGAAACAACGAAACAACTAAATCTTCGCGCTCCATAGTCTTCACTCAATGTCTTCTCTTGTCATAGTCTACAATGTGAATTTGTTCACATACCACCTTTGTCTTCAATGTCTTCATACATTTTTAGGGGTCATCTCTGGTAGGAAAACCGAATCAATAAGGGACTTTTACCTGTGTTATACTGCAATTCTCGCAAACACATTAGTCCCTCAACCAAGTTTGTCGTCAATACTCCAAAACCAACTAGGGGTGGCACTAGATGCACTTACAGGTCTACAGCCAGACGCTTGGAGGCGGGGGCTATCTGTGGATGCATGGCAAGATGGTCACGTACTACCATGCAGAGGGCGGCAAGCCGTGCGGCAGCGAACTCAATGATGTGTCGATACGAGTCAAGCAATAAGAAACACACCCAACCAAGATACGTGTCACGCCTCTCAAACTGCTTGTTTATGTTAATCGGTTTGGGCATGCACCTATTTAGTGTTTGTTCGACAGCAGGATCAAAGTGGAATCTTCAGGTCTTTTCATAGGGCAGATTCTTCTTCAGGTGCTAGTAGTCGATGAACTTGTAAGGACTACTATGGGTTATGTTCTTGTTTTAGGTTGTGATGTTTGTGTTATGTTGACTACATCGTTCTTGTTTATTTTCTAAGGGTATGTCTAGGTCACATCTAGGATTACACCTTCTTCTTCTTCGTTTTTCCCTTTTTGCACCATCTCCACCTAACCTCTTTTGTTATTTATATCGGCTAAAATTAATGATTGTGCTAGCCGCCATCGAGATGGCCTGTCCTATTTGAGAGTCCTCGAATAGCGACCTAACACGTACCCCCTTGCGCGCTTGGTCCTTTGTATGGGCTGGCCCATTTTTGGGTTTCTTCCCCACCAGTGCCGGAAGGTTCTAGAACTTCACTGAACCGGGTTTTTTAATTTTCCTTTATTTTATATTTATTTTTAGTTCTTTTTCTTCATTTCGTGAACACCATTCCAATTCATGAACATTTTTTGAATTCCCAGACAGTTTTTTCAAAACTGTGAATATTTTTCAAACTTGCGAACATTTCTAAAGACTACCTTTTTTCAAACTCGTCAACATTTTTTAAAAATTTGAGAACATTTTGTGTTTTGATGAACCATTTTTGAAATGGATGAGAATTTTACGATTTTCGATTTTTTTTGAATCATCAATCATTTTCTGAAGCGGTGATTTTTCATATATATTTGGCTAAATTTGAAATTCACTAACATTTTTTGAATTTTGTGAACATTATTTTGAAAAATCATGAACAATTTTTTAATTAAATAATTTTTTTAATTTACAAATATTTTTTTAATCAGGAATATTTTTTAATATGTGAACATTTTTCCAAAATCTCAATCATTTTCTGAATCCGCGAACATTTTAAGATTTCACGAACACTGTTCTGAATTCACAAACATTATATGATTTGTTGAACATTTTCCTTGAATTTTGGAAATTTTGTGAATTCTTCAATTATTTCGAAGAAAAAATTGATAAAGATAGGGGTCGTCCCGCCCCGCACATGTCAGACCAAACGGGCGCACCGGGGGGGGGGGGGGGGGGGGGGGGGGGGGGTTGCGCGTTTCACATCTTCGGGGAGATCCTAACCGGCGGCTTCAGCGCCGGTTGGAGTTTCCGGCGCCCACGCCCACGTAGCACCTGGTATGGGCCAGCCCATCACGAGGCAATTCAATGAATCGCTCGCCAGCTCACGCTTGCGTACGCTTCGTTCTCTTTTAAAAAAACTATGCTTCGTTCTTCACTAAAAAAACGTACGCTTCGTCCTCTACTCAAACAAACGTACGAAAAAAAGTTCATCCGTTTCCAAAAGTAAGTTCATCTGTTTTTATAATAGTTCATCAAATTTGAAAAAAGTTCATCAATTTTGAAAAAAGTTCACCAATTTTGAAAAAAGTTCATCGATTTTCAAAAAATGTTCACAAGTAAAAAAAATCATCGGTTTTCTAAAATAGTTCATCAAATTTGAAAAAAAGTCATCGATTTTGAAAAAAAAATCACCGATTTTGAAAAAGTTCATTGATTTTCGTAAAACGTTCACAAGTAGAAAAATCATCGGTTTTCTAAAATAGTTCATCAAATTTGGAAAAAGTTCATCGATTTTGGAAAAAAGTTCACTTATTTTGAAAAAAGTTCATCGATTTTCAAAAAATGTTCACAAGTAAAAAGATCATCGGTTTTCTAAAATAGTTCATCAAATTTGAAAAAAGTTCATCGATTTTGAAAAAAAAGTTCACCGATTTTGAAAGAAGTTCATCGATTTTTAGAAAATGTTCACAACTAAAAAATAGTTCACCAAATTTGAAAAAAAAAGAGTTCACCGATATCGGGTTTGAAAAAAAGTGCATCGAAAATGAAAAGGTTCATCGATTTTTGAAAAAGTTTAGCATATTTGAAAAAAGGATTATCAAACTCGATGAACTTTTTCCGTTGAATTAGAAAAAGGAAAGAGAAAAAGAAAAAACGGAAGAAAGAACAAAATGATAAAAAAAGGTTACAGATCACCACATCGGTGGGATTGGTGTGGTTGGCTATCGAAGCTAGCTTGCACGAGTACGTGGGGGGTTCGAATCCTGCCGATCGCTTTCTTTTTTGCGCCAGTTTAAAATAGAAAAGGAAGGGAGTATGGGCCAGCCCAGCTCGACGTGGGAGGTGTGCGCCGGAAAAGAATTCTATGAGACCAGGTCTCACGCGAGACCCATCCTGATGGATGACACGTGACATTCACAAATCACAGATGCTTTGTGATTTGTGAATGCCACGTGTCATCCATCAGGACGGGTCTCACCTGCTAACCGTGAGACCTGGTCTCATATAATTTTTTCCCGTGTGCGCCCGTTTGCATAGATGGAAGGAACGGGCGCAGAGGACGCCGTTTAGGGTTTGCCACGTCTTCGCGCCACGTAGATCGCCAAATAGAAGGCCCACATCGAGTCTTTGTCATACTAATAATCGGGCTGGTTGTGTTGTCTACAAATTTTCTAGGTTGGCTCGGCTATGGGGTTTTCTCTTTCTTTCTTTTTTGTCTGCAACATAACCAATTTTTCTTTTACAACATTGATTGCTTTCTGGTTCTTGAACTACAGTTCTTTTTGGCTCTGCCGGTTTCTCTTACCTCTCTACCTTTTCTTTTTTTTCCGGTTTTTATTCTATTTTTACCTATTTTTATTATTTCTTTTCATTTTATTATTTTCTTATATAAATCTATTTTTTATACATTTTTTAAAATGTATGTTGAACATTTTTTAATACACTGAACATTTTGTAATATATGCTAAAACAATTAAGTACACGGTGAATATTTTTCAAATATACGGTGAATTTATTTTTTTCATAACATAATGAACAATTTTTCAAAAAAGGCGGACATTTTCTAAATGCACTTTGTACTTGTTTTGTCATATACGTTGAACATATTTCAGCAGTAATTAAATGCATTTTCTTTTAATTTTTTAAACAATCAATTAGTCAAAATATGACTGCAACATGGTATCTTTCTATTTTTTTCGTCTAGCATTTACCTTTTACAATTCTTCTCATGTCAGCATTTTTGTTCAAGAAAAATGAATGCCCAAACAATCAACGCACGAATGAAATAGTAAATAAAAAACTGAAATAGTCAGCTAAACACAGTCAGAAAAATGGAGGAGGAACACACGCTAGAAAGAGAAACATAATGTACGAAACGGGAAAAAGGGGTAAAAAAATTAATGGGCCACAAAATGGTTGATTTAGAATATCTATCTTTTGCCGAATCAGATTCAAAGAGTAATGGCCGAATCAGATTCCATGAAAGTTGTGAACTTTTGCACTGGGCAAACCCAATGATGGGATCCTGCAGCAGCAATGTATGCATAATGTGTGGATGTGGTTACTATGATTGGGAAGGTCGACTTTCTACATTGTCCTTGAGAAGCTAATGGCCCGACTCATGAGATAGCTAAATGTAGTTTTTTGAATAAAACTCACTATACTTGAGATGATGATCCCCCTAGTTGGCTATACTCAAAATTTCTAGACGATGTAATGTTACTTAACAATCAATAAAGCTAGCCATGGAGTCCTTACAAAAAATAATATCTATCTTTTAATTATCAAAGAATTGTTCTATTTATTTTGACTATTTTTTATACTCCAAGCATAAAAAACTAAGCAGAAGAACAGTTGATGTGTATTTTAGATGGGCGACTCCCAGCCCACTATTAATGGACATATGCAGATGCGTCCGCCAGCGTTTGACACCGTTTATTTGGTAATCCCACATAGGAGTTGTTTTAGAGCATCTTTAATAGATGATGTAGATGCTTATACATCTTCAAGGCCTAAAAACCCATCTTCAGATGATGTAAAATACAACATTTGAAGATGCAGATTTTGCATATCTATCTCTAGGAGATGTAAAACAGTCGGTTGCACACCAACCGTCCAACGACTTTCATTTTCGTTTCGCAAGCCGCCCACCGACCGCCACCAGGGCCATGGCCGACTCCCACGACCCCGCCGCCTCCTCCGACGCAGCCACCCACCCCGCGCGGCCTTCACGGCGCGACCACCTTCCCCAATCCCGCCTCCGCCTCCGCCTTGTCGTCGCCCCGGTTTTACCCCACCCCTGCCCGTCGCCATCGCGGGCGCACCGCCGTGAGGAAGCAGCGGGCCGCCAATCCCCACAGTGGAGGTGTGAAGCGGCCTTCAAGGCGCACCCCGACGATGAACCCATCTCGGGTGGCCAAAAAATCAAAGGCGGCCGCGGTTGCGTCGGTCGATTCGCTGCCTCCGGTGGCCATGGCGTCCGCATCCGGTCAAGGAACTCCTACTCCAGTGGTCATGGAGGATGTCATGGGCACGCCACGGCCACCGCATCCAACGTGTTCGGCGAAATGCCGTAAAGGTAAAAAAATTCTGATTTCCTCTTGTTTGTTCTTTCAATTTCCGATACGAATAGAATGCGAGGATGATTACGTGTACGTCCATTTGTTTTCTTGATGATGAAACTTTCATGCACGCGACAAATGTGTCAAACGATGATTATTTCTCTCAAGAGTATGCAACAAGACTTCAACGTATAAAAACGTCGACAAAGAAATCATTGATGATTATGATCATACCACCGTCCACAATGTCACTAGTGACAAGGAGAGGACGAAAATTGAGTGATATGTTTGATGTTCATGTGCATTTTAATTTGTTAGGCCAAGAAGTTTGTTTGAGACAACACACTTTTGGTTGTATGATTTCCAATTTTAATTGATATGATGCACTTTTATTGGTAGAAATCTGAAATTTATTGCTATTTGAATGTTCGGATGCGGCTGTACACATCTGCGCGGCAGTTGGCCGGTTTTACATCTCCAATTTGCATCATATATTGGAGTTGTGCTTTTACATCATCAATATACGTCACGTGTTGAAGTTGCCTCTTTTTTAGGATGTAAAATACACTTTTTAGTGATGTAAATTACGTATACACCATCCAGTTTTACCTCTCCAAATTTGCCTGATGTTCTTACGTATAGCATTGCTCGCTTGAACCAGCTCAGCGTAGGCGATGGCGTAACCTCTAACTCAGTATCCAAACAGGACCATTGTTCGTTGGTGCACCTAGCCATTTTCGTTCCGCTTCCGCTGGCTGACGGGGTAATAAAAGTAAAACAGTCATTCGTACCCCGGTCAAGGTCTTGACCCCCTGCTCCCTCGAAACTAGCACCGCTACAGAGAAAAGCACTGCTACAGAGAAGTGGACACTGCCAGACCATGCAGGCCAGCGCTAGCTGGAGCAGGATTTAATTTGTGAATAATCGCACACATGATGACGCATCCTTGTGCCCTGTGTCACGCTCGTGTACTCGTACCAAGGTGGTGGTGAAGTGGCCGGGTGGTCTTTGCGTTGCATAGGATGCCGCCGTTGGTGGACGCTTTCGGCACTGACAGCCGTAAAAGGACCCCATCAAAAGAGGCCGCCACTGAATCCGACTCCCACTGCCACTGCCCAGGTCCCAGCGCCAGCACCACCAGCAGCAGCTTTGAACGAAAAGAAAAGGACGGTGACTGACTGCGCTCGGAAAATTAACCGATTATAGATTCCGGCCCAAAAGGGCAGATGTGCCGGGCGAGGCAGGTCATTTGTGTGTGACGCCGAGCTCCGATCACATCACGCACGCTCGTGCGTTGCACCCCAGTCCGTGTGGCGAAGCCGGATGGATCATGGATGGACGGGCACTGCGAGCACCCAAGCGACGACACAGCCTATCTAAGTCTTCTATATTTTTTTTGCGGGTGCTCCCGAGTCTTCTTTGCAGAGGTAATAAAGAGGATGAAACCTACAAGCAGCCTTAACCACGCTGATTTCCCTAATTCGGTGGTAGTAGCTTCTTTGCCTTTTCTATTGTAGTAGTTTTCTATTAGCCGGCTATCATTTTACATCTTTCTGGCCATTTCATCCCCTGGCCATGGGTGCATGGTCGATCCCGGCTCTTGTCGATAGGAGGGATTCGTTTTCAGATGCCTCTACAAGTCTTGTCAGAGTCTGTGTCCTGCTCAGAAACATGAGACGGCGGCGGCTTCTTGAAGATGAAATAAGGTTCTTTCTGCCTAGCTCTCGTCTCGGTGTTGCGCCTAATATCGTCGGAGGGTGCATGGAGGTGTGTCTCCGGCATATCTCATGGGATTCGGTCGGTGGTTGTCTTTGGTGGATCCGTTCGGACCCGGTCTTTGTTCATGTCTTCAGGTTGGATCCTTTCGATCTAGTCTTCTCTTCATCGGTGGCGGTTGCTGTTCTGGTGCGTTGGTCCTATGGGGGCCTAGCTCGACGACTTCCCGACTGTCTACTACAACAAGTTGTGCTCGGCTTCAGCAAGGGAGGGCAATGACAGCGGCGAGTCTTCGGCTCGCTTCAGTGCTTATAGTCGTCGCTAGGTGGTTTACGAATCTGAATGTAATTTTTATTATTTCTTATGTTCGTTGTACTCCCATGATTGGAGTTGAATAGATTGGAAGTTTTATGCGGAAAAAAAACTTTGTGCTATCTTCTTCTGTTTTACGGTCTTCCTTGTATTTTAGGTCATATTTTAACCTTAATTTTAACTAATAGAATATAAATTATATGTAGCAAAAATTATATCATCAAAAACTATATTTAAATACAAATCCAACAATATAATTTTTAGCAACATGCATTAACATTTTGCTAATCAAATACGTAGTCAAATTCAAAACGCGACGGGGGCTAGTAAACTCGGACGAAGGTGTAACACGTAGGGGGGATTGATGTCGAGTAGTCCTGGCCATGGGCAGCCCAGCCCGGCCCGAAAAAGCCCGACCCGGCTCGGCCCGACCTTGTCCATGGGCCGGGCTCGGGCCTAGGTTTTGAGCCCAAAGCCCGGGACGGGCCGGGCCCGGGCCCGTCGATTTCGCAATTTAAGGAAGAGGCCCGGCCCGTGGCCCGAGGCCTGACGGGCTTTTAGTATGATGGGCCGGGCTCGGGCCCGATTTTTAGGCCCGACGGCTGGGCCGGGCCTGGGTTTTTTGCGTCGGGCTTTGGTTGGCCCGGCCCGAAGCCTGGCCCGGCCCGAGGAATGGCCATGTATAATGTCGAGCATTTTTTTTGAAAGATCCAGCATCGCTGGTTTCATTGATTTAGCAGGAAGGAGAGTACAAAGGTTGATCGGAACGATCAGGAAGAGAAAATAAGGAAGAGATGGTCAAGAGACCATCATCTTGTGCAGGAAACATCGAAATTAATCTTCTCCCAACATTTCCCCGAATGGGGTCTCTAGTTTCTACGCTCCTGCCAATCTCCATTGTTCTAAGTTACTACTGATCTTTGCACATATCCGTTGATGACATGGGGTCGCCCCCCTGAAGGTGCAGTCATTCCTCTCATTCCAGATCTCCCACAAGATCATAATGATCATTGATTTGATTGCTCTTCTGTTTTGTGGTAAAGTCCGGTTGATGGTCTGCTGGCATACCTGAGCAGATGAGGTGGGGTCCCTGGTCGAGGGTGACAGGGAGGAGCATCCAGATCGCCTTGCCGTGTGCAGCCAAATTTCCCGCGCAAAACTGCAATCCCAAAACAAATGTGTGGACGTTTCAAGATTGCGGAGGCATAGTTGACAGAAGTAACTGTTCGGCCAACCCCTCCTCTGAAGTCGATCGTTGCACCAAAGCCTGTCCTGGGGGAGCAGCCACATGAACATCTTGTGCTTGTTTGGAGCCCACACCTTCCAGATTAGATAGTTGAACATGGGCTGACCCGAGAGATGAAATTGTGTATTGTATGCTGAATTTGCAAAGTAGTAACCATTGTTGGTGTGCCGCCATCGAATGCGGTCGTCTTCTTGTGGGCTCAACACTGTGTTTTCGGCCTGTATCATGCGCCACATGGATAGAAAGTTTGGTGCAATGGCCATGGTGTCACCATGCTGCAGATCTTTAATCCACCGATCATTCCGGAGGGATGCTTCAACACTTCTACTTTTTCTGCGGGCGTGATTGTAGATTGTTGGGTAGGAGATTGCCAGCGGGGAATCGCCTAACCAATTGTCTTTCCAGAAGTTTGCTTTGCGGCCATTCCCAATCTGAACTTTTGTTGCCAAACTGAAGATCTGTCGGTCCTTCTCCGACACCGGGGGTTGTAGCTGCACCCACGGCCTTGCTGGTTGATCCCATGCTAGCCACTGCCATCTGAGGCGAAGGGCAGTGCTGAACTTGTTTAGATCTAAGATGCCCAACCCTCCTTGACGCACTGGGGAGCAAACCTTCGACCAGGCCACCTTGCACTTACCCCCCGCGAGCTCGTCATCCTGGCTCCGTAGGAATCACCTTCGGGCCTTGTCTATCTCTCGTATGATCTTCTTTGGCACTTTTAGCACAGTCATGGCGAAAGTTGGCAGGGCGGAGAGGACGCTGCGTACCAGAACCCTCCTACCTACCAAGTTGAGTAGTTTTCCTTTTCAACCTGCCAGACGCGCTTTAATCCTGTCTATCAAGAACTGGAAGTGGCTCAGCCTCAGCCTGGCCGTCGAGATCGGCAAGCCAAGGTAGGTCAGCGGGAACCCGGTCAGAGAGCCGCCGAAGCCCTGTAGCACTTCAGACAAATTGATGTCGTCACACCGAATGGCTGCTACTGAAGATTTGGTTTGGTTGAGATGCAGCCCCGTCGCTTCCCCAAATTTTGTCAACAGATCGAGCGGCGCATCAACCTCGCCCTTGGATGGATTGGCGAATATGACCGCGTCGTCTGCGTACAGGCAGACCCTCATACTCGTACCCCGGCCCGGCAACCGGGCCAGCGTCCCCCTCTCCGCAGCCGCTACTAGCAGACGATGAAGCGGGTCAATGGCGATGATGAAGAGGAGCGGGGAGAAAGGGTCTCCCTGACGCAGGCCTTGGCGGTGCCAGAACTTCTCACCCGGCTCGCCGTTCATCGGGATGAAGGAGGAGGCTGAAGATAGCAGCATGGTGGTCCAGTCCCTCCAACGTGAGCTAAAACCCAGTTTCTGCAGCAGTTCCAGTAAGTATTCCCAGGAAACTGAATCGAAGGCCTTGGCAATGTCCAGTTTGAAAAGAAGGGCCGATTTTTTGTCCCTGTGAAGCGCTCTAACGCAGCCCTGTACATACTGATAGCTATCATGGATGCACTTGCCCTTTTGGAAAGCAGTTTGCGCCGGGAAGATGAGGTCCTTGAGTTTTGGGGCCAGCCGCATAGAGAGAACCTTAGCTATCAGTTTCGACATGGAGTGTATGAGGCTGATAGGCCTAAAGTGGCACATCTCTGTTGCTCCATCTTTTTTCGGCAGCAGTGCTATGAACGCGTTGTTTAGATCATCAAAGTTTGCTCTGCTAGGTCATAGAATTTTTGAAAAACTGCCATAATGTCGTGCTTGATGATGTTCCAACAAGCCGTGAAAAAACGACCGGTGAAGCCGTCCGGTCCAGGCGCTTTTTCAGCTGCTGAGGCCTGAATTGCCGCCCACACTTCATGCTCGGTGAAAGGTAGATCGAGCCCCGTCATGTCGACTACCGGCAGGTGCAGTTCGTCCCAATTTAGAGTGCAGTTGCGCTGCCGGCTCCTTCCCAAAGCCTCTATAAAGTGGTCGCGCGCGGCTGATGCCTTCTCCTGGTGTTCAGTGATGTCTGCGATGCCCACCCTGATCGAATGAATGTAGTTCTTCCTCCTTCTTGCTCTGATTTTTGCATGGAAAAATTTTGAGTTTGCGTCGCCAGCTTTGAGCCACATGATCCTGGATGCCTGTCGTTTTCTGGCTCTCTCAATGGCGGCCAATCCAATCACCTTGAGTTTAAGCTGCTTGCGCAGCTGGCGCTCCTGCTCCGTCAGGTGCCTGGCCTCCTGCGCCAAGTCCAACTGCAATATCACCGTGTTTGCAATGTGGAACTGCATCTTGGCGCCTCCAAAGAGCGATCTACTCCAGATTTCTAGGTTAGCCCCAGTCCTCTGTAGCTTCCTGCCGATGCGAATGAATGGGCAGTCGTGATTCACCGGTCGATCCCAGGCGTGCTGCATTGTCTCGTGGAAGTGCGGAAATTGCGGGCAAAAGCTTTCAAACCTGAACCTAGCTTTCCTAACTAGCGGCATACCATTGGCTAACAGGAGGGGGCAGTGATCGAAGAAGGACGTAGAGGCCGCCGTAAGCAACACGTCGGGGAACATGTCTTCCCATGCTAAGTTGAAAAAAACCTTGTCAATGTTGCATAAAGTAGGTGCTTCTCGCTCATTACTCCAGGTGAATCGCCTGTTTCTGCACTTGACTTCTCTGACCCCTGCGTAGTCGATCGCTCGGCGAAAGCGGCCCATCATCCTTCTGTTGATCAGGCCGTTGCTTTTGTCTCTGGCTTGGTAAATCATGTTGAAGTCGCCATTAAGCATCCACGGATCCGATGGGGGAGGGGCCGCGCTGGCAAGTTCAGAAAGGACGTTTTCTTTCTATTCATCCGCTGTCGGCCCGTAGACGGTTGTCATCCAAAAGAAATCGCTGCTGCCGACGAATTGGACCCTAACCGTGATGGAGAAACTAGCGATCATGTGCGATACTATGTCGACTACTTGCTTATCCCAGAAAATGGCTGCACCGTCTCTAGTGCCTGTTGCGGGTAAAACCACACAGCCCTGAAGCGAAGGACCCCCTACTTCTACTACTACTTGTGTGGACCAGGATTCGATCTTTGTTTCCTGTAAATTTAGGATTGAGATTTTGTTGGCGTGAGCCACCTAATGTCGAGCATTGGTTGTCTTACTATCACGATAGAAGAAATATGCACATATGTGGATACTTGAAAGTTATGAAGTTAGAACAACCATCCATTTTTGTAAGAAACTGACCAAGAGTCAACCAATAATGAGCAGAAAAATTAGAACGTTATTATTTGCACAAATTCAATCAATCAAAGTTATCTATAGAGTCAAGATTGCCATGCATACGAGAAAGTATAAAATACATGAGGTACAGAAGGAGAAGAACCTCGACAACTTTTCCATATGATAAAATTAACAAACAAAGCAACGGAAACACAAACAATACTCTGAAAAGTTGGTGGGCAATTTGGAAACATATATGCTTTAAAAGAAGGTTCCTCGCAGGTTTGATGGCAGCTTATTTGTTCTCGTCAAAATAGCAAGACAGAAGAGCGTGATTAAAGCTTATTTGTTCCCATCTATCCAGTAGTAACTTCCAAGGAAAAATATGCGAACATATCCTTGATGTAAACAAATTAATTTCCATCGGTAGTCACATCACATCATAGGCGATTTTGAAGTAAAGGTTTACCTCATACGAAGAACTAGACCCTCTTTTTTCTTAATTGGTGGATGAATGGAATCATTTCTTCCAATCAACCTCTATGCTACAAAAATCAAGTAAAACCTAGTGCAAATTCATGCGTTGGAACTGATTTTGCCTCGTCAACAGGTGGGTTCATTGGACCGTCGGTGGGCACCAATACATTCAAATCGGAGACTCGCAATATTAAGCAGCAACAACTTCACTAATTCTTTCGACGCCTAAGCAAAAGAAATACATTTTGAGTAGGCAATAACTCTTATGATTGATTATATTGGACATGTAAGCTAAAAAGTTTTTGGGTCTCCTGAATCAGAGAGTATCATTTACTAGAAGCTATGAATCTCACTATCATGATGCAAGCTAAAACATTTTTAATATCCCAAATCCGAGACTCTCCATTATATGGTCTCTCAGTTACATGTTTGGTTTCCAATTGTAATTATGGTTTTCCAGGCCAGATAAAATATAAGTAAATGTACAAAATAATTGTCCAACTAATAAAGACACAATCATGGCACCCTTCGAATAGATAGGGATGATCCAATATAGGACCGATGACAACAATTGTCAGGGTAAATACATAGAAATAGTACTCCCTCCGATCCATATTAGTTGACTTGATTTAGTACAAAGTTCTAAATCAAGCCTAATGCACCAGGTCATCGTCCATTGCATATAGGCCCACAAGTGACCCTCGAAGGCCTGACGCACCAGGAGTCAACGGCCCTAGAGATCTTAGAATCTTAGAAGAAGCGAGCCCACATGTCGGTGTCAAAACCGGCAGATCTCGGGTAGGGGGTCCCGAACTGTGCGTCTAGGCCGGATGGTAACAGGAGTCAAGGGACACGAAGTTTTACCCAGGTTTGGGCCCTCTTGATGGAGGTAAAACCCTACGTCCTGCTTGATTAATATTGATGATATGGGCAGTACAAGAGTAGATCTACCACGAGATCAGAGAGGCTAAACCCTAGAAGCTAGCCTATGGTATGATTGTTGTTTTCTATGTTGTCCTACGGACTAAAACCCTCCGGTTTATATAGACACCGGAGAGGGTTAGGGTTACACAAAGTCGGTTACAATGGTAGGAGATCTGAATATCCGTATCGCCAAGCTTGCCTTCCACGCCAAGGAAAGTCCCTTCCGAACACGGGACAATCTTGTATCTTCATAGTCCAGGAGTCCGGCTGAAGGTATAGTCCGGCCATCCGGACACCCCCTAATCCAGGACTCCCTCAGTAGCCCCTGAACCAGGCTTCAATGACGACGAGTCCGACGCGCAGATTGTCTTCGGCATTGCAAGGCGGGTTCCTCCTCCAAGTACTTCATAGAAGATTTTGAACACAAAGATAGTGTCCGGCTATGCAAAGTAAGTTTCCACATATTGCCATAGAGAGAATAATATTTACACAAATCTAATCTGCTGATGTATGCCGTAGCGTGACACACCACGGCCAAGCCTTTATCCGATTCGTTTCATTATCCCACCTCAGTGTGTTATGCGAGGCGGTTTCCTTGGCACGTCTTTGTCAAAGCAGAGATCGTGTCCCCTTATTCCGGGATTCTCATCAATACGGGCATGGGTAACCCAACTGCTTCTAGGACTCCTAAATCATAGGCAAGTCCAAACGGACACGGAGAGGACGCTTGATGTTCACCCTCTTTATAAAGGGACAAGGCTTTTATTTTTCCCTCTCGTGCTCAATCAAATCCTTCCGCCGCCTCAAGCTCAAACGCCCAAAGCTCAGGTCAGGTGCTCCGAACCTTCAGTCATGTCCGGATCTAGGCTTCAAGGCCGATGGGTGCCTTCCTCCGTCACGGAAGAAGATATCAAAAAGTTGAGGGAGGCCAGATATCTGACCGCCGAGATTTTGCATCGGCTGCCTCACCGGGGGCAGGCCGTCCCCTCCCCCGAACCCAACGAGAGCGTCGTGTTTGTCTCCCACTTCCTCCGAGGTCTAGGCCTTGCTTTGGATCCTTTCGTCAGGGGCTTGATGTTTTACTACGGGCTAGATTTCCATGATCTGGCTCCGGACTCCTTTCTTCATATCACGACATTTATTGTCGTGTGCGAGGCCTTCCTCCAGGTTACCCCTCACTTTGGCCTATGGCTCAAGACCTTTGAAGTAAAGCCGAAGATGATCGAGGGGCAACATGCGGCGTGTGGAGGTGCCTCAATACGCAAGATGACGGGAGCTTCATGGCCCAAAGGTTCCATTCCAGAGGTGTCTGAATTGTGGCAACAGGAGTGGTTCTACATCACGGCCCCTAGAAGTGCCAAGTGGGCGGCCGCCCCTGTTTTCCGCCTGGGCCCTCCACCACAACTGATGTCATGGATTAGCAGAGGATTGAGCTGGGGTCCAGCCAAGGACGTACCTATACTACAAAGCCGCATTCAAGATCTCTTCAATGGAGATTTCAGTTTGGTTGCGGTAACACAAGTTATGCTGGTTCGTCAAGTCCAGCCTTGCAAACGTCAGCCCCTTCGCTTGTGGGAGTTCAATCCCGAGGGACCGCGTGCCATTCAAAATTTCCTCAGCCTGATGCATGAGGAGATGTACAAGTCATTCTTCAGACCTCGGATAGAGTGTCCGGAAATCACCGAGGACATGGGCCTGAGCAGTAACCGTGCCGCTGAACAGGTAAGAAATCTTCCGGCCGAACATATTATCTCTCATTTGTCACGAAGTTATTTCTGAGAGTTCGCTTTTTGATTAGGACTGGCTAGCAAAGGCGAAGTTGATTCGGTGTTCGGCCCCCCTCCCTGAGGGTTTGGAAAATCCGGTACTGGAAAAGATGCTCCAGATCGCACCTTGCCCGGAGCCCTTGAAGGAAGATACTGCGGAGGACAATAAGGGCGGACGCGGGCCCCCAACGCTGCCCATTCTAACCGAGGGAGCGGGCGTCTCCATGAAGGAAGACGACTGGAAGAGGAAAAGGACCGCGCCCGGGGATTCGGAAGCCGAAGCTTCCAAACGAGAGAAGAAGTCTCCCACCGAGGGTCCTACCTTGTGGGGTGTTGTTGCCGCACAAAGTTCGTGGGGGGATCAATTCTCCCACGAGTCATAAGTGACCCGAAATACTTTATCAGTACAGATATGCCATCTTTTTCTTCTGAGAAAATAACCACCGCATATATCTTTGCAGTTCGGGCCTTAGCCCCTCTCAAATGTGCTCGTCTTCGGGGATCTTCTTCCAGAGATGATGGAGAGCGAAATGCCTCCTCTGGACTCCTCCGCTCCGGAAGCGGGTGACCCTGAAGTGTCGTCGCGGAGGGCCTCTCCAAGTCCGGCGAGGCCAGAAGGTAATCCCGTCGACCCCCGAAGCTCCCAGTGTCCGGCTCCCGAAGAGAGCAGACAAAAGAGTCCGGCACCGTCTAGTGTGCGATCGGATGTTCTGAGGGAGTTGGTGGGGCGAGCGTCCATCTCAGATGAACACTGTATGCTGATGGATACGGTGGTGGAGAGAATCGCGTCCGCCGAAAGCGGATTGCATGAAGCTTTTATGAGTCTACTGACAGGCTTTGAGGTACGTAAAAATAATGTATGATAGTCCTGCACATGCTAGGTGTGCCCTGTGTAGATAGTAGCCGTTGAGACTCTGGTTGTCGTCGGAAACGATGACGAACAGAGGATCATATTCTCAGGTAATAATCGAACTGCCTTTATGTGCAGGTGATGGAAACTCCGGTGGCTGGCCGGACTAGCGAGTTTGCCCATTTAAAATGGCAGTTGGATGCGGCACACGCCGACATCGAGCTTGTTAACAAAAGGCTTGACGAGGCACAGGGTAAGCGTTATAATCTGGTAAACGCCACACAGGAAGAGCAGCATGATGCCAGTATCTTTAACATGTTGTGACTGCAGATGGAGCTGCCACTGTTGAAGCCTTGCGGGCAGAACTTGCCCGAGCCAAGGAACAAGCGAGGTTGGGTAATGAGGCTGCTTTGAAGACAGTCGAAGAGTTGCGAGCCGAGAAGGCCGCGCATGGCGAGAGCCGAGATAAGATGGCCAAAATGGCTATAGAATTAAAAGCCGCTGCCGACCGTTGCCGGGTTCACGAAAAGGAAAACCAGGCGAAGGCATCGGACCTTGAGAAGGCTGCGGCGACGAGAAAAGACCTCCGCTCTGCTATGAGGGCGAAGACGGAGGAGCTGCGGGAAGCCAGGGAAATTGTAGCTGGGAAATCCTTTATGTTGCGGAGGAAGTTCGGAGATCCACGGTATGCCCCTCTGGATCGGCTGTGGAGTTCGGAGGATGTGTATATGGATTTGGCAGCGAGCGCTGCCGATGCGGCCAAGTACTTCCGGGGTCAGACGGACCGTGAAGTAGACCAGCTGTTTTGGAGACAATTCCATTCTCCCGAGCGTCCGCTTTCATTGACTGATCAATTAGCCGAATGGGCCGAACTAAATAGGTTGTCCGGACTCTCCATGAGGTCTGTTGTGGATCAGCTATGGCCGGAAGGGTCAAAACCGAACAGCTATTTCAGCTTGGTGCAGCGATTCCTTGACGCGGTGCCGCGCATTGATGCGATGAAGAGGTCGGCGTGCATAGAGGGCGCACGGATGGCCTTTGCCCGTGTGAAAGCACACTGGGTGGAGATGGATGCTACCGCTGTTGCAGCGCAGGATTCGGCCATAGGTCGAAGGGCTGCTGAGCACTATTTTGAAGAAGTTCTTGAGGGTGCTCGTTTGATAGAGACCCAGTGCTCAAAAAATATTATGTTTGAGTGATATGTAATCTCATTGTAAGCAAAATGCTTTTATAAATTTTCATAAGGCTATTTTTATAATTTTGCCTGAAAGTAATATGATGCCTCCTGGGCGGCCGTTTATGTATACATGTGTATAACCTAAAAGATTGCAGTCGTCGGCTTCAACCCACACGCATATAATGCGGAGGTGTTCGCAGAAACACGCGTTCACACTTAAGCCAACGTCTTGGTCCTATTAAGGAGGTGATAGCGGAGCGAGCGAGGCAACCAGACTATAACGCTTTAACACTTTCACTTAGCCATAAGAGTTTGACAGTGGGGCTACTAGATAGCCCCTAGTGGCTCCGCACTCTCCCGATCCCGGGGTGCGTACATGCCTGGCCAGAAGACGGCCCATCGTTAAGGCGGAGGAATTCTTGTCGGGGAACGTAGCATAAATTCAAAATTTTCCTACGTGTCACCAAGATCAATCTATGGAGTCATCTAGCAACGAGGGAGGAGTGGATCTACATACCCTTGTAGATCGCGCGCGGAAGCGTTCAAGAGAACGGGGTTGATGGAGTCGTACTCGTTGTGATCCAAATCACCGATGATCCTAGCGCCGAACGGACGGCACCTCCGCGTTCAACACACGTACGGAGCAGCGACGTCTCCTCCTTCTTGATCCAGCAAGGGGGAGGAGAGGTTGACGGAGATCCAGCAGCACGACGGCGTGGTGGTGGAAGTAGCGGGATTCCAACAGGGCTTCGCCAAGCGCTGCGGGAGGAGGGAGATGTGCCATGGGAGGGAGAGGGAGGCGCCAGGGCTCAGGTTGGTGCTGCCCTCCCTTCCCCCCACTATATATAGGGCCAAGGGAGAGGGGGGGCGCAGCCTTGGCCCTTCCTCCAAGGAAGGGTGCGGCCAGGGAGGAGTCCCTCCTCCCCAAGGCACCTCGGAGATGCCTTCCCCCTTTAGGACTCTTCCTTTTCCTCTTCTCTTGGCGCATGTGCCTCTTGGGGCTGGTGCCCTTGGCCCATATAGGCCAAGGCGCACCCCCTACAGCCCATGTGGCCTCCCGGGGCAGGTGGCCCCACCCGGTGGACCCCCGGGACCCTTCCGGTGGTCCCGGTACAATACCGGTGACCCCGAAACTTGTCCCGATGGCCGAAATAGCACTTCTTATATATAATTATTTACCTCCGGACCATTCCGGAACTCCTCGTGACGTCCGGGATCTCATCCGGGACTCCGAACAACTTTCGGGTTACCGCATACTAATATCTCTATAACCCTAGCGTCACCGAACCTTAAGTGTGTAGACCCTACGGGTTCGGGAGACATGCAGACATGACCGAGATGACTCTCCGGTCAATAACCAACAGCGGGATCTGGATACCCATGTTGGCTCCCACATGTTCCACGATGATCTCATCGGATGAACCACGATGTCAAGGACTTAATCAATCCCGTATACAATTCCCTTTGTCTATCGGTACGATACTTGCCCGAGATTCGATCGTCGGTATCCCGATACCTTGTTCAATCTCGTTACCGGCAAGTCTCTTTACTTGTTCTGTAACACATCATCCCGTGATCAACTCCTTGATCACATTGTGCACATTATGATGATGTCCTACCGAGTGGGCCCAGAGATACCTCTCCGTTTACACGGAGTGACAAATCCCAGTCTCGATTCGTGCCAACCCAACAGACACTTTCGGAGATACCTGTAGTGTACCTTTATAGCCACCCAGTTATGTTGTGATGTTTGGCACACCCAAAGCACTCCTACGGTATCCGGGAGTTGCACAATCTCATGGTCTAAGGAAATGATACTTGACATTAGAAAAGCTTTAGCATACGAACTACACGATCTTGTGCTATGCTTAGGATTGGGTCTTGTCCATCACATCATTCTCCTAATGATGTGATCCCGTTATCAATGACATCCAATGTCCATGGTCAGGAAACCGTAACCATCTATTGATCAACGAGCTAGTCAACTAGAGGCTTACTAGGGACATGGTGTTGTCTATGTATCCACACATGTATTTGAGTTTCCTATCAATACAATTCTAGCATGGATAATAAACGATTATCATGAACAAGGAAATCTAATAATAACTAATTTACTATTGCCTCTAGGGCATATTTCCAACAATTCTAACATTCCCATAGGTCATCGAGTGGTTGACCAGTCTCACGCTATATCATGACGTCAATTTTCGGCTTTCTCTACTGAGGTCCTCATCCGGATGAACCAGGGCACAATCGCAGTAGTTCTCCTGGTGCTACCTTAGCCGGTAAAGCGGAACGTAAGGCACCAAAACACAGGAGCTGGGCAAACCCAACATTTGACCAAAGACAATGATTCGGAGCTGATGCATATAGGGCCAAACTCGCGACGCCGAACACTCCCTAAGGTATTCAGTCTTTGTGGTATAAACCGGGCCTAAATAATGGCCTTTGTAAGAAGCCCCTTGTGTCTAGGTATGTGCATTGTTCTGGCGTGGCCACATGCCAAGACGTCAGCATCCTTCTCAACGGTGGATATGTATCAACAAGAGACAGTAAAAAAGGTTTACGCAGGGTCTTAATATAAAAAGAATCCTTGGAGCGGGTCCCTACTGCATGTCTGCGCCTGTGTCTTTGTTGTGCCGTATCCTGGACGGGTGTAGCACAATGATCGTCTGTAAAAGAGAGGAATTTAGGTGAAAAAGGTTGTCATGCAAAAAGATAGCTTGTTAAAGAAACCATGCATAATTCAAGATGAGGAGAAATTGCCACATGTCTGCGTGCGTTGAGCCCCTTGTATTGACGAGTAGGGGTGTGACCATTTATTCGGTATAAGTAGCGGCGCCGGACTCGATTATTTGTGTCTGAGGTCTTGACGACCTATTGGATGCTTTCGCTTGTCCGGGCGCTTTTAGTGTGCGACTGCCAAGGCCGCCTCACTCTCTTCGGCATGCAGAGATCGCTTGATATTTCCGTGCACTGTAATGATGCCACGTGGACCGGGCATCTTGAGTGTGAGGGAGGCGTAGTGTCGTATTGCATTAAAGCGAGCAAAAGCTTCGCGTCCGAGCAGTGCTTGATAGCCACTTTGAAACGGAGCGATGTGGAAAGTTAAATTCTCGTGACGGAAGTTATCGGGGGAGCCGAATATAACTTGTAGTAGGAGGGAGCCCGTACAACGAGCCCCTGGGCCTGGCGTTACTCCTTTAAAGGTAGTATTGCTATGGCGAATTTGTGTTGGGTCTAACCCCATCCCGCGGATTGTATCCTGATATATTAGGTTTAGGCTACTGCCGCCGTCCATCAAGACTCGTGTGAAGTGATATCCACCAATTACTGGGTCTAGTACCAGGGCAGCCCACCCTGCGTGTCGGATACTTGCAGAGTAATCGTGATGGTCGAAAGTGATCGGTTGAGACGACCAGTGGCAGGACTTCGCGGTGACAGGCACTTGGGTATGTTTTCCTCGGAGTGCCGCGTTGTTTTTTCCCTTGATTACGTGTAGCACGTTTACTGTTTTGACTTCTGGTGGAAATTTCTTTTGTTCCTCCGTGTCTTGCTTGGGAGGCTCGTCCTCGTCTTCACTTGGCGTATCCTCCCCCTTGTGTACGGCGTTGAGCTTGCCGGACTGCTTGAAGACCCAACATTCTCTGTGGGTATGATTAGCAGGTTTACCAGGGGTACTATGGATCTGACATACTTGGTCCAGAATTTTGTTGAGGTTGGACAGTTCATCCCTGGTGCCTTTAGGGGGCGGCTTTTGACATGGCCGAGAGCTTTTGAATCCGGCATTTACTGTCGTGCCCTTCGTGCTATCTTCTTTATTCCGACGTTTGTTATTGTTGTTGCGCCGTGATTTCCCGTTTCCATCTCTAACTTCAGATGTACTGGGGTCGCTGGTGCTGCATCTGGCGAGCCAGCTGTCCTCACCCGCGCAAAAGCGGGTCATGAGGTTTGTTAGTGCGGCCATCGTTCTCGGCTTATTTTGGCCGAGGTGTCTGGCGAGCCATTCGTCACGGACGCTATGCTTGAAAGCCGCTAAGGCTTCGGCGTCCGGATAGTCGACAATCTGGTTCTTTTTAGTAAGAAACATGTTCCAAAGCTTTCGGGCTGACTCTCCGGCTGTTGAGTTATATGACTCAAATCGTCCGCATCCGGAGGTCGAACATAAGTCCCTTGCAAATTTGCTCGAAGGGCGTCTTCGAGCTCTTCCCAACTTCCAATGGAGCTTTTGGGGAGGCCTTTGAGCCAGTGACGAGCTGGCCCTTTGAGCTTGAGGGGTAAGTATTTTATGGCGTGGAGATCATCTCCTCGAGCCATATGGATGTGAAGGATATAGTCCTCAATCCAAACCCCAGGGTATGTTGTTCCATCGTATGCCTCTATATTTACGGGCTTGAATCCCTCTGGAAATTCATGGTCCAGCACCTCATCGGTGAAACATAGGGGGTGTGCGGCACCCCTGTAGCTGGGTGTACCGCGTTGTTCGGATGTTTGTTGTGTTGCATTGTATGCTGGGGCGCGCTTGCGTGGTCCATAGATGGATCTTGTTGCGCCGTCCTTTGGGTGCGAACCCTCGCCTGGGTCGCGTGTTGTATTGTGAGTAGCGTTGTATGCCGCTTTGTGTTGGTAGAGGGGTCGTCTATCCGACCAGGTGGCTGCTTTGATTGGTTGTGGGGGGGTCTGAGGCTTCCTCATCGAATTCGGGTAGCAGCTTCCACTTTGGGTAGCTCTTGGAGGAGCGATTGTCGCCGTACCTTGCTGCAGTGTTGAGTATTTTGCTCCATCTTAATTGGAGTGTGCCTTGCGCGGCTTTGAGCCTTCGCTTCTGCTTTTTAAGGCTCCTCGCGGTGGCAACAAGCCTTTTGCGGGCGTTCTGCTGCTCCGGGTGCCTGTCCGGCGTTATGTCGTCCGGACCATTATCCTTGATAGGATTTGTTTGTTCGGTTTGATTATTCGGATTGCCGTTGTCCGGCAGCCGTTCGCCCTGCTCCAGCGCTGGGTCTGTGTGATCGCTATTTCTGTCGAGACGGGATTTGGGGCGGCGCTTGTGTCGCCGTTTTGATTGCTTTTCGAGGGAACAAGCCTTCGGTGCGCCCTTCCGCTCCTCGTCGTCATCCTTTGGTGCGCCCACCATGTATACGTCGTATGACGAGGTGGCGTTCCAGGGCTTAGTAGGCGCTGGTTCTTCATCGTCTCCTTCATCGGCGTCCATACCGTCGATGTCGTCGGAGTCGAGGTCGGGCATGTCGGTTAAATCGTCGACAGTGGCTACAAAGTGGGTGGTGGGTGGATTTTGAATTTCTTCATCGTTCGAACCCCAACCTTGCTGACCGTAGTCCGGCCAGGGCTCTCCTGATAAAGAGAGAGATTCCAGTGTCTTCAGAATATCACCGAAAGGCGAGTGCTGAAAGATGTCCGCGGCCGTGAACTCCATAATCGGCGCCCAATCGGATTCGATCGACGGGGGCGCGGAGGGTTCGGAGTCCGGAGAGGAGTCCGGCTCCTTGGAATCATGAGTCTCGCGGAGTGCGAGGCTGGTGTTCGGCTCAATCGCCGTTGGGATCGCAGCCCCCGAGGTGGCGTCCAACCGCCCATCCTCGATCGGCGCAGTTGGCTCCGAATTAAGGGTCGAAGCTGATGGGGTTGCGGCCTCCAGGGCACTGTTCGGCGGCAGAGCTAGATCATGCTCGTCGGGACAGTGTGGCGCGCTCGGTAGTGGCTCGAATCCGTCGAAGATCAAGTCCCCGCGGATGTCAGCCGTGTAGTTTAAACTTCCGAATCTGACCTGACGGCCAGGGGCGTAGCTTTCGATCTGCTCCAGATGGCCAAGTGAATTGGCCCGCAGTGCGAAGCCGCCGAAGACGAAGATCTATCCGGGGAGGAAGGTCTCACCCTGGACTGCATCGCTATCGATGATCGTAGGAGCCATCGAGCCTGACGGCGACGACCCAGAGGAACTCTCAATGAAAGCACCAATGTCGGTGTCAAAACCGGCGGATCTCGGGTAGGGGGTCCCGAACTGTGCGTTTAGGCCGGATGGTAACAGGAGGCAAGGGACACGAAGTTTTACCCGGGTTCGGGCCCTCTCGATGGAGGTAAAACCCTACGTCCTGCTTGATTAATATTGATGATATGGGTAATACAAGAGTAGATCTACCAAGAGATCAGAGAGGCTAAACCCTAGAAGCTAGCCTATGGTATGATTGTTGTTGTCTATGTTGTCCTTCGGACTAAAACCCTCTGGTTTATATAGACACCGGAGAGGGTTAGGGTTACACAAAGTCGGTTACAATGGTAGGAGATCTGAATATCCGTATCGCCAAGCTTGCCTTCCACGCCAAGGAAAGTCCCTTTCGGACACGGGACAATCTTGTATCTTTATAGTCCAGGAGTCCGGCTGAAGGTATAGTCCGGCCATCCGGACACCCCCTAATCCAGGACTTCCTCACCACACAACCAAGATCTAGATGTATTCAACCAGTGTTGGCCGACGGTATCAGAAATTCGTCAGCATGACAATGGCAAGCAAAACCCAAAGCACTGGAAAATGGATGAAGATACGCGATCACATGGAGGTGATGGTGAAGGGTAATGATCCACGGCCGACCGCTTGATCGTCTCGTTGGTTAATCTTATGGCTGACATGAAGAAGAAAGAAAGAACTACGATAGGGAACCTTCAGGATTAATAAAGTGGTGTTGATGGAGAACCTTTTGCAGAGAAATAATCTATTGGTGGGAGGGAAAAAATGATGTCAGCAAATGACACGACATCACCAAAACATAGGGAAAATTTAAATTCTATAGTGGGAGGCACATATTTAGAATTTATAAGATGCAGAAATGTAGTTTGGTGCTCGAGCTCCATGGAGCTCATTTAAAAAAAATCAAAGAAAATGTTCCAATGTTTCACAAAAAAATCACTCTAGAAGATGGCTTTCTCCATGATATGTGATCTAAGGATTACGATGGTTGCTGATTTGTGAAACAAATTGCTACCTGCTTTGTGCGATGCCAGCCAGCTTTCTCGCGCAATTGCAATGCGCGCATGTAAAAATCTGCTAGTGACA
This sequence comes from Triticum urartu, assembly GCF_003073215.2. NCBI lineage: Eukaryota > Viridiplantae > Streptophyta > Magnoliopsida > Poales > Poaceae > Triticum > Triticum urartu. The sequence goes on from NC_053023.1 coordinate 103,334,940, forward strand.
GTGATGTATACCAGCAAACAGTGGTCGCACGAACTCAAGAAATATCCGTCAATTAGCCGTTGTATCACCTTTTGAAATCGCTCACTAGGAATTATAAAACAAATGGCTAGGCGGTCACGATCACACCACACCGCGGACAAACAAGACTTTCACGATCAGCATAGCTAGGTTGGTCGCCGAACCCCTGACCTTAGTGCTCGTTCAAATCCTACCGGTTACGTACTCCCGCTGCTTATTTTTCACGAGCACCGCTCGCCTTGCGTATCCATTCAAATTCTCGAGCTCTTCTTCCTTTTGGAAGCGGCCGGCGGGGACGGCTGTTGTGTTGCGCGGCGTCGTCCAAGCGTCAATTTATGCCAACCTTTGAATTAACTTTCACGAACTCCTCTTTCCGTTGGGCAACGACTGGAGTACTCAACGTACGAACAACCATATCTGCCGTATAGTACGTTCGATCGGGTGACATGCACCGTAGATGTATGCATGCAACATGCATGCTTCATTTTTGGAATAGTGTCAGTCAACATGGTTACTGTATTTACCCGCAAATAAAAACATGGTTGGTGTATTGATTAGGATCGCACGTGTCCCGGTTAACCCTAAATTAACATGGATTCGTGTCGAGGCTAGGTTAGCTAAATTAAATGCAGTGCTCCAACAGCCCAAATTAAATGCAGTATCCCAGTTCAAATTCAGCTAGCTAGCGGTAGGAGTAACCTTTTTTGGTGTGTGTGTGTGTGTGTGTGAATAGATGAAACGATTTCACAAGATTCCTGTGCTTCTCGCCACCTTCCACGCACAAAAAAGTTGTTTCTTCAAAACAAAGGCACACGAATCTTCTAGCAAAACGTAGCCGGAGCGTGGCACCATAAACAGAGTCACACGAACTCACCGCTAGCTGCCTCCTACATGCATGCATGGCACGAAGCACGTACGCATTATGACGCCAAGTCATGAACACAACTCACAAGAGGAAAAAGAAAAATAAATGGGAAAAATAATATAGAAGTAGTAGTACGTAAAAGCTTGGCATACTGTCTGAAACACATCGCGATACAGTTTGTGTATGGAATGGGAATGCTATGTCGTTTTGAGCGCAATGTCATCAACATATATGTGCATACTCCCGGCTAACCCTAAAGGAGTATCCTACGGGCAGTTTCTCCTTCGTGGATTTGTATCGTGTTACTGATCCACATTAGGCAGCATCATTCTCTTGATTTAGATGAAATTAGTTAGGTCAGTCATTTCTTCTTTTATCTTCTAGGCAAGATGCATTGGCTATGTCATTTGGATTTAATGTTTCATCAATTGTGTTTGTATTTGTGTAGTCATGAAGATGAAAACAATATATACATCTTTTAAATAATTATATGCACATTTGATCTTATTGGCAAAAAAACCAAATTTAAACTAATATAAAATGCAACCTTTTTGCATTGCTTCATTGATTGTGATATCTATCGAAAGCATTCAATATATCTACTATGTTATCTTTCTTTTTCTGGTCGTCGTCTCTTGCCCCATCACACCCTTAAGTTCAAATTCTGGCTCCGCCCCTGGACCCAAGTTGAAGCCAAACATGAAAACATTACATACACTTTCTAGTTGAAGAGTAGAAACAATGTGTTTTTGGAACAAAAAAAATGAGTTTACATTACATTATTTCTCCTTAATTATTTGTGGGAACTAAAGTGTTTCTTGTGAATGATATTCTTTTTGACATGGCATGCACAATTAAAGCCCCTGACACAATCCCGATAGATATTTGTGTTAGATAAGTAAGAACTCATTCAAACAAAAATTCCAACTTGATTTCCTAAAGGATTCTAAAACCCACACTTTAGAGTTAAAAGCAAAAGCCCAAATTATAGACTTTTATGTCAAAATCCAAAGCCGGATATTTTGGATAAAAGCAAAAAGTCCAAATTATACACTTTATAGACTTTTATGTCTAATTCAACTTGAAGGCAAATCTCATTAGTAGAAGATATTTTGGATAAAAAAGTTTTAAATGCCTAGATCACCACAACCTTTTGGTTTGGAAACATTTTTTCCAAGTGATAAGACACTAAGCTCCACTGCAAGTTTTGTTGGTCATCCAGAAAAAGGCCCTACGAATCGTGTCTAGCTCTTTCAGAACTTTTTTAGGAAGATGGAAAACAGACATGGAGTAGATTGATAGGGAGTCTAAGACAAAAGAAAAAAGAGTTAACCTAGTACCTTTGGTAAGTAAGACAACTACCCATTGCAACGGAAATTTGTAAAGGTTTGCACGACGGGGTGAAAGACCGAGGAGGGGAGATTAGTGTGAGAGGGCGGTAAACTAAGGTAGGTTTGAGGAAAGGAGGAAGTAGGGGAACCGATGGCGTCGACAGCGGAAGGGTCTGTATGAAGAGTTAACCTGAGGGCCAGCTCTTTTGGGGCTTATGGGTTAGTGCCACAATAAGCTACCCCTACCCAGCTTATTCTGGTAGGCCAACATAAAAATTTATTCTAGAAGCCTACTAAGTAGGTTACTTCTTGCTCTGAGTATGTAAGAGGCGACTAAGATTTGAAATAGGTTGGTTCTTGTCACGTTGTTGCAAAGAAGAAGGGCATGTTGGCTTCATGTAGAAGGCAAGGATGTTTTTTACCCGGTGGAGGTGTTATCTCAGGACGGTAGATCCCAACACATTTTTCTCCTTTCTGCCAAGTGCCGGTGGAGGTCTTATCTCGGGATGATAGATCCCAACACGTTTTTCTCCTCTCCGCCACGTGTTTCTCACCCCCTTCGCATTTTCCCTCTTGCATCACGACTTCTTCCCTTTCCTTTTCCCCTCGGCATAGTAAAAAGGAACGGGTGGATCACCCCCTGGCTCGCCCCTTCTCTCATGGTTATTGGGTTTAATTACTGCCTTGTTATCACATTAGTATCTCAATGGCACCTATCATCCTTATCACACCAGCACCGCTTGGTTATCATATTCATCATTTCGATGATACCCTTCTCTCATCGCCATACCGTTCAAAGTTCTTCAACTCTAACGCCCATTGGCACTACTCCATAATTTTGTGCTATTGGTGGCATCATCGGCCGAGCATTGTTAGACACAAGTCGAAGCGGATCAAACCATGACATGACCAAACATTTTATTTGACAACCGTGGTTAAAAGAAAACCAGTGGTCTTCAAATGAATACTTGAGCCTATACCTGGCCAAACCTCGGGCCGGGCCTAGCCAAGCCCGAGCCAAAAAACCTGGGCCCGAGCCCGGCCCGGCCCGGCCATCGGGCCTAGTTTTTGGGCCCAAGCCCGGCCTGAACATGCAAAAACCCGCTGGGCCTCGGGCCGAGCCCCTTCAGAAAACGGCAAAAATGACGGGCCCGGGCCCGACCCGGGCCCGGCCCGGCCAGGCCACCGGGCTTAAAATCTAGGCCCGAACCCGGCCCGGGAGCAGCGTCGGGCCGAGCCGGGTCGGGCTTTTTTGGGCCGGGCTGCCTATGGCCAGGTCTACTTGAGCCTACTCTACCAACAGCAATGCAGTGTGATAATAGTAACCTTGTTCCCACTACTACTGGACGATGAGATCTACTGTATTGGTTCTCTTGTACCCTTTGCAATCTCTGCACGTGGCTTTTGGGACAAAGTTTTTGGCACTCACACGCTGTCACGCAGTAGGGGTGTAGGGGGGTCGTCGTCTCTCTCCCAAACAACACTTCCCTTTCACGCCATGGCCCCCCATCTTTAAAGAAAACCTCCACTCCACTCCACTCCACTCCCGAGAGAGGAAATTCCCTCACCCTCTTCCTACTCTACTCACCCACACCACCGCCCACCCCACTCTTCTTCCGGTCTTCCTCGCTGTCTTCTTCCCCAGCCCTCCAGTTCGAAAATTCCCACCCTCGCGCCCAAACTCCAAACCCTAGCCGGTCCGGTCCGGCCCAGCCCCCCCTCCGCCCCGCCGGCCCCGCGCGCGGAACATGCGGGATCTGGGCCCATGGCGACCGGCCCCGATCTGACCTCCTCCTCCGCCGCCGACGCCGCCGCCTCGTCGGCGGCCAAGAAGGACCGCCACATCGTCAGTTGGAGCGCCCAGGTGCGCAACTGCTGTGCTCTTCTCTCCGTCTCGCGGTTGCGGAATTTCTTTTGCGTTTGTTTGCGCTTCCCCACTGGATTTTGGGATTTCTCTGGCTTGCCTCGGATTTGGGACTTTGCTTCTGTTCCCCTTTTTGATTTGGCGAAAAAAGAGAGAAGCGATTTTGGGCGTGTTTGGGCTATAATCCGCTGTTGTCACAGTTCTATTGTTGATTCTTGGACTTCATAGCCCAATTCCCCCTTTCCCCATGCTAACCGTGACAAATTGTTCCTTCCAACATGCCACTCCTTGGATTGCCTTCGAGTTTATCCTTGGAGTACCTCTGCGGTTCTACTCGATGGTTAAATTGCTCTCTGATGCTTCCAACTTCTTCCCTGTAGGAGGATGACGTGCTTCGCGCTCAGATTGCGCACCATGGAACTGACAAGTATGGACTACTCCTGTTTGTTACCTATCCTCACTTGCAGTAAGGCTTCTCAAATTAATCACGGCGTTTTCTTTTGCAGTTGGACAGTCATAGCCACACAATTCAAGGATAAGACTGCCAGGCAGTGCAGGAGGAGGTGTGTACCTCCCTCTTCCGACGGGGATCTCTTGTTGTAACATTTCTGGTGTTATAACATTTGTTCAGTTCTATTGTTTAAAGCATTTGTTCCGCTTGATTTTTGCTGCAGATGGTACAATTATTTGAATACAGAGTGCAAGAAAGGCGGGTGGTCTCGTGAAGAGGATATGCTTTTATGTGAGGTGAGAACTTGGTGTGTTTCTAGCATTTTAATTACTATAGGCGGCTAGGCGTAGGCAGTGAGTCTGCTTGAAATTAAGCACTGCTGCATCAGATAGTTAATTTTTAAGGGCCAAATTTCATCTCTGGGAGTATGACAGTATGCTTCGTGTCATGGTCCTCAACCTCATATGACATGAAGAAAGGGGTTGGAGATAGAAATCGAGTTCAGGACATTGGCTAGAAAGGAAAAATAGTTATCACCTTGTAGCTTAACTTGTGTGCAGATTGGATCCTATCCTTGATTGCGTTCCTTTGGGAAAATGATGGATTTGTTTTATGAACTGTAGGACGTATGATTGTTATGTTCTTTTGTAGATGAGTAACTGCGTGAAGGGACCATGCATTGCTTAACGTCTCATAATACCATTATCATTCCTTTGATTAGACTGCAATTTGTGTTATGATACATTTGCAATGTTGCAAAAAGAAATTAGAAACCACCTGATGTACATTGTGCTGGTGTCTTCATAACTATCAGTTATTGCCGTACAACTCCTGCAACACCAAATGATAATCTTGGACTTGTCATGCAGGCTCAAAAGCTTCTTGGTAACAAATGGACCGAAATAGCAAAGGTTGTCTCAGGCAGGTGAGTTTCTTGCATTTGGTTGCTGTTTGCTGTAAGGTGAAAAGGATATTAGATACTCCCTCTCTACCGGTTTATAAGGCCTGCGCGTATCACTAGATCATCCATTTTATCAATGAAATATGAGTTATATGCCACAAAGAGTATACCATTGAAGTCATATTCGATAGAAGTTTCTAACAGTATACCTTTTGTAATACGTTTGTCGAATTGGCGATCTAGGGATACACGCAGGCCTTACCGACCGGGAGGGAGTATGTGAAACAAGATATCTGACATGTGAATGTTTGGTTTGCCTACTACAGAACTGATAATGCAGTGAAGAATCGATTTTCTACGTTATGCAAAAGGCGGGCCAAGGATGATGAACTATTCGAGGAAAATGGCACAGTATGCTCCAATGCAAGTGCAAAGAGGGTACTGACACAGTCTGGTGGCGTCACATGTGCTGCACCTGGCTCCTCACCACCTATTAAGAACATGAGGTACACACAGTACCAGCAGAAGCTGTTGGTTAATTATGTGAATGAACTTACACACTTTAACTTGTTCTTTCTGCAACCAGCTCTTGCAAACCTGATTTCAAGGAGAACATAGCACCAAATATGAAGTCATTTGCACAGCAAAAGAGCATACAACAGGATTCTCGGCAACCCCTTGCTAGCATTTGTCCAGACAATCAGAGTGTGAATATTGTAAAAACCCAGAGTCTTGTCACTAAAACCTCAACAAAGCAATTACATGGCGAAGAACAGAGCTGTGAGCCTATTATCCCAGATTCTGAATGTTTAACTTGATTCATGTGTTGTGTCAATGTTTGAACCTGCTCCATGTGCATAATTTCAGGTGTGAAGCATGAGGGTAATTTTTTGAAAAGGAATGATCCAAAACTTGCTACTTTACTTCAGCAAGCTGACTTGCTTTCTTCCCTAGCAACAAAAGTAAATACTGAAAATACAAGCCAAAGCATGGATGAAGCCTGGCAGGTATGGCATCGCCAGTTTGATGGTCTGAAGTAGATTTGTAGTTTTACATTTTAAAATAACTGTTTTATGCTTGACCTTTCAGAAACTACAGCATCATTTGGTTAAGAAAGATGATAATGACATGTCAGAGAGCAGTATGTCTGGAACAGCTTCACTCCTAGACGATCTCGACGATTTAATTGTTGATCCCTATGAGAATGAAGAAGAAGATGAACAGAAGTCCAGGTATATAATGAATAATATCTCATCCTTTTGGTTACTATTCTATGGCCTCAGTTATTGATCCACCACCATTCTGATGAACAGAGAGCAGAACGGAGCAACATCACAAATGGCTCCTGATCAAATAATGGATAATTGCCCAGTAGATCAAATCGCAGAAGAAAGTAGCCTTTGTGGAAACACACTATCTAGTACTATGGAACCTTGCCCAGGTAACCTATGCTCTTAATCTGAATTTAGTTACATGCCTTTCCATCCACATCGAAGAAGATTAATTGAAATTTGAAGCTAAATCAGTTGCAGAAATTCTAGCTCATATAAACTTGGGTGAGGCTGCGGAAGATATGGGGCTTCATTTCATGGAATACAGTTCTCCTACTCGTGCAGCTCAAGCTCAGCAAGCTAAAGCAGATGCAGAAATACCAGCGTCTGTAGACTTGAGTGAGTCTGCCGAAGGTAGCTGGTCTCAGTTTTTGGAATACACATCTCCCGCTCATACAGTTTTGCATGCTAACAGTTCTCCTGCTCATACAGTTCAAGCTGAGCAGGCTAAAGCAGATGCAGAAATACCAGTGTCCGTAGACTTGAGTGAGGCTGCCGAAGGTAGCTGGTCTCAGTTTATGGAATACACGTCTCCTGCTCATACAGTTTTGCATGCTGAAGGAGATGCAGAAACACCAGCATCTGTAAAGTTGAGGGAGGCTGCTGAAGGTAGCCTGCCTCAGTGTATGGAACATATGTCTCCTGCTCATACACTTCTGCGAGCTAAAAGAGATTCTGAAATACCAGCATCCGCAAACTCGAATGAGGCTGCAGAAGGTAGCTGGTCTCAATTTATGGAATACATGTCTCCTGCTCATATAGTTTTACATGCTAAAGCAGATGCAGAAACACCAGCATCCGTAAATTTGGGTGAGGCTGCCGAAGGTAGCCTGCCTCAATGTATGGAACCCATGTCTCCTGCTCATACACTTCTGCGAGCTAAAACAGGTTATGAAATACCAGCATCAGCAAACTTGAGTGAGGCTGCCAAATATGACAGTCTTCAGTGTACAGAATGCACCTCTCCTGCTCGTGCAGATTTGCAAGCTAAAGCAGATGCAGAAATATCGGAGAATTTCAGTGAGGTTGCCCAACATAGCAGGCTTCAATGTGCTAAATTTACTTCCCTTGCTCACACTGCTAGCAAAGGTAAAGCAGTTGCGAAGAAAGGAACTTCAGAGAACTGCAGCGACGTTCCCGAAGATAGCAGCACCCAGCCATGCATGGAATTCACCTCTCCTGCTCACACAGTTCCAACTTTCCATCCATTCACAGATAACGTGCCAACTCCAAAAATTACTGCCAGTGTAAGCTTTTGACTTATGTAGCCCGTCATTGTTAGTCTTATTTCACACACAATAACATACCTGAATCAAACACTTGGTAGTTACACATGTATTGTATTTGTTGAACTTTTCAGGAGAGAAATTTTTTGCTGTCTGTGCTTGAGTTGGCCTCACCTGGATCGAAGCCAGAAACTTCTCAGCAGCCTTCTTGCAAAAGGGCTCTTCTTAATAGCCTTTGAAGGGTATATATATGTTCGATGCAAATACATTTTGCATTTTTCGGTTCTCACCGTATCCAGCTCCAAGCCCGCCATGCTCCTCAGCATGTATACCTTGGCTCCCCTAGATCTAATTTTAACTAGGGTAGTTCTCCCTACTCCTATTTGCATCAAAGTGTGCCTAGCTCGTGTCATAGTTCAGCTGTTTGTATGAGGTCTCAATAGCTTGGTTTGTTGTCGTTGGTTGTACATATCGCATTGGCGGTGTTGTAGTAGCATACAAAATTTGGAAAAAAGGGGGGTGATGTACCCTGAGAGTTACAGCTTGTATTCAAAATATAGAATAAGGTATTCTTTGTGTAATTAACCCTTTGTAACTTCTATCCGGGCGCGGAATATATTGGCTTGGTTTGTGGTGTGACGTGATGACATTCTTGTTGTTGGACATATGTGGTTGAATGAAACAATATATTTCTTCATCAGGTTGGATACTTGATAATACCATCAATGCCCAGTTTTTTGTCCATTTTACGTACTCGTCTTTGCATGAGTTGAAAGACTTGATGCTGTTATGAACTGTTGGCTATCTGTCCTGATTCTAGAAAGAGGAATTGGTCTTTCAGGGCCATTTGCAGTGCCTTGGATTTCACAGAAAACTTATAAGTGAAAATCCTCACTGTTTCGTAGGAGTGTTTAGTTTTTATAAACTGGAACTTGATGCTTTTTGGTATGACTGTGCAAGATTTCAAGAGGTTAATCCTGGTGGGGTGTGTGGTGTCACGTTAAAGTTTTTTTTAAACACCATACGTACGCAAACTCTTGTACACATGCACATATATCCACCCTTACGAAGGCACACTCATCGCCACACACGCTTTCATAGGAACACCTTCTCCTAGCGAACGTACATCATTGCTGAAATAAATTTAGAAAAATGCGACCACGAGTCTATAATTTGAACCCTAGTGGATTGGTTTCACCACAAGGAATCTAACTATATAAACTACACTCAATTCACATGTCATGTTAAAGTCATGAAGGTTAACACGAAGGATAGTGAGATCATGCTCAGGTCTTGTTAGCTAAGTCTTGCGTTTCAGTGCCGGCCTACTCCCTCCGTTCGGAATTACTTGTCGCAGAAATGGATGTATCTAGATGTATTTTAGTTCTAAATACATCCATATCCGAGTCAAGTAATTCCGAACGGAGGGAGTACATGTCCGGTGGAAGATTGTAGTATCTTTGTTGATTAATTAATACTCCCTGTAATCTGAATTAATTGATGCAACCTCTATATAATATAGCATTGAGATTTTTTTTTTTGCGGGTGAATATAGTATTGAGATTGTATAGAGGTTGCTCCAATTAATTTGGACCAAAGGAAGTATACAATTTCTTTTTAGAAGAGAGAAGATGAACGAATCAGTCTATGGTTGGATGGTTAGGAGAATAGTGATATCCGTAATCCATCATAATTCAAGTCTTAGATTTGACACAGGTGTTCGCATTTTCTTGAATTTATTCCAGATCTTCGGGCGATGCGTGTTCAGTACTTTTTTAATCTTAAGATAATGTGCTGGCTTAGTCTCTCGGAGGGGCTCATATGAGTATGGTGTGCATGCTTGCATTCATAGAGGCGAGCATATATGCGTATGTATGAGCTATACATGGTATATTTTTTTAGGGAATATACATGGTACATGTTGGCAAATACACGTATAAGAAGTGATTTTGTTTTTTTGGAAACAGGGTCAAACATAAGGGAAGGTCAAACTCAAACCAGCCCAAGCCCACCCAGAGGCATCAACAATTGTAGTACTTCCTTTGATCCTTTTTACTTTGCATATTAAAATTCTCTGAAGTCAAACTTCATAAAATTTAACCGTATTTATATGAAAAAATATCAACATCTGCCATGCTAAAGTTATACAATATGAAACTTTAAGTCATGACACATCTATTGATATTGATTTCAGATTGTGAATGTTGATACTTTTTTCTATAAAGTTGGTCAAACTTTACGAGGCTTGACTTCAGTCAAATCTTATATGAAAACTAAAAAGGACACATGGAATACTGCCAAGCCCAAACAAATGGAATTCTAGGAGAAGCATCATGGTCGGCCACGTGTACTTGACCTGGCCCGGCGGCCGCCCCCTCTCCTCCTATTCACGGTTCGTCTCCACTTCCCGCCCGCCCGCCCGCCCGAGCACCAATGGGAGGAGCGTGACCTGCCTCGCTTCGCTAGCGAGCGCGACGGGGACGAGGGTCTCTAGAAGGCTCCGCTCCACTCCACGGCCACAAGGTGAACCTGCTGCTCAACTTCTCATCATAGCCCAGCAAGCTTTTGAACTTTGCCGTGCGTTTCGGGGCTGATTTTCAGCCGGGTTTTCGGGATCTTTTTGGGCGCCAGTAACTCACAGCACTCGCCGTCCAATCAAGCTGCTGCTTTTCTTGAGGTTTCTTTTTGGGTTTTTTCTCCCGGGATCGACAGGGGAGATCGGGACAGAGCCCGCATGAGACTCGATCGATTTCTCAAACTTATTTTGCCTTGCCTCCTCTACTAGATCCGCCTGTTCGTCCGGCACGGCTGTAGATTTTGGAGATGGAGATCACTCCTATCCCGCTCAATAAACTACTGCAGATGCCATTCCTTGTCGATTTCTGCCGCATTTTTTTTTGTTTTTTCGAATTTATTCCTTTTTTCTTCTCTTCGCGATTTTGAATTTCATCATCGGATTCCTCCCTCGTGCGCGCACGGCTAATCACGAGCTCGCAACCGCCGCCCGCTTGGCCGCATGCAGGCTTCCCGAGAAATTTAAGGCGATTCTTTTTCTCCCCCCTTTTCCCTGGTCTCGGTGGGAGCCCTAATTTCAGTTTCAGTTTTAAATTTCAGTTTTTGTTTTCCCCGGAACCGTCGCCGCCTCCCCCCCAAATCTCGCCGCGGCTCCCGGCCGGTGCTCTGCGCGAGCGAGCGAGCGGGCGATGGACTTCGACTTCGACTGCGCCGCCGCCTCGCCCGGCGGCCAGTGGATGGGCGAGACGGCGTCGCGGCGCCGGCAGCGCCGCCTCTCGTCCTCGTCGCTCAGGGCGTACCTCACGCCGGCCTTCGACGCCGTCGCCGCCGCCGGCCAGGGGGGCATCTCCCCTTCCTCGTACTCGTCGGGCGGGCTGGAGCTCGGGTTCGACACGTCGCTCCTCCGCCTCCGCCGCACCTGCTTCTCCGCCAACGCCGAGCTGGACAGCCGCCGCCTCCTCTACTCGCCGCAGTCGCCGCCGCCGCCGCAGCAGCAGCAGGCGCGGCCACGGCCGATGTACGCGATGGCGGACCATGAGGCGGCCTACCTCTACGCGCCGAAACGCCAGGTGATTAAGCCGCTCTCCAGATCTAACCCTCAGTGTCGCTATGGTCTTGCATTGCTGTCCGATGAAGTATTGAACTGATGCCTGGAGTAGTGGTCAGTGTCTTTAGCCCTTGGTTCTACTACTAGCTTGGTTAATATTGTGCATATCTCAATGCTCTTGATCTCTATAATGCCATGGTTACATGATTTCAATACTTCATCTGGTTAATCACAGAGAGAAAGACCACGGGTGTGGTGATGCATTGCAATGCAGAACTCTGGATTGTGTTCTTAGGGGGAAATGTTTCCATATATTTACTCAATTAGTTATAGTTTCTTCTTTTAGATAAGGGAAAACTCCCTGGGCCTCTGCATCCCAAGATGCACACAGCCTAATTAGCTATTGTGCAGACTGTCATACCACATACACCCGCAATACGAGCGCATGACTTATTTCTGACTGTGAAGGTTGTCTGAGGATGTACAAAACTTGAAACTAGTTACACCAAGCCATCCATTTTTCATTTGGGATGATGTCATCTATGTTTCCTAATGTCCTAACGCCACATATCAGACTATCTGTGGACTATGGTCATAGTACAGTCCATTAATTTACTAGTATATGGCAGTTTATGTTGTGGTCTTTATTAATTTAATGCCATGTTATTTGATAATGCATATGATCTACTAAGTTACTACCTACCGCAAATCCTATGAACTCACAATACAAGTGCATGACTTAGTTCTGACAGTAAAGGTTGCCTGAGAATGTACAAACTAGGAAACAAATTAAACCGAGCCATCCAATTTTCATTTGGGGATAGTGTCATCTATGTTCCTATGCCCTAACGCAACTTATCAGACTGTATGTAGACTCTGGCCATAATACAGTCATTAGTTTACTGTGGTAGCTCAGTTGTGGTCTTTAGTAATTTGATGTCGTGGTATTTGATAATGCATTTGAGCTACTAGTTACTACCCCCTGCGTCCCACAAAATAAGAGCGTTTTTGACACCACTAGTGTCAAAAATGCTCTTATATTATGATACAGAGGGAGTACTTATTACAAATTCTACTTAGTTCTTTACTTTGCCATACTGCATGATAGTTCAAGTTCTCCTTCAGTAATTCAGTTACTTGTAGCTTCAGTGTACAATTGCTTGTTCCCTAGCTCTCTCTTGTTGCTAGGAAAGGACAATTTCTGATCGGTCAGATAGGCATGACTCGTTAGATCATGGACTTTTTGTTTGCTCTTCTATCTAGAATAGAAAGAAATTGTTACTATATTGATCTGGTACATTGCCAAATAATTTTCTCATTTCCTTAGCTAGTCACTCTTGCTAGCCAGAGAAGAAACAATTTCTCATGTTTCAGATAAACATAAATTGATTAGCCCTTAAATGTTGTTGAAATCAAGTCGGTCCACCAGACTGCAGCATATTGACATTGTTTTAGGCCCTGTTTGGTTCATAAGTCCTAGGACTTTTTTTAGTCCCAACTTATAAGTCTTAAGTCCCTAAAAAGTCCCTACCTGTTTGGTTCCTGGGACTTAACATGGACTAAAAGACCATATTACAACTATAAGTCCCTATAAGTCCCTCCTTGAGAGTCTTATTTCATAAGTCCCAAATGCCCACTTTAAGTCCCTATAAGTCCCTCCTGTTTGGTTTAGATGGGACTTATAGGGACTTTTTTAAGTCCCTAAACCAATAAGTCCCTGAAAACAAACACCCTCTTAGATCCAGTTCCTTTGTCAAGCTTTAGCACAAATTTTATATGCCTTTACCTTGAACACAACATATGTGCCTGATTTTGGATCTTGTTCCATCGTTAAGCTCCAGATAAGTGGATAATTGTCTTCCTGGTACAGTTGCAATTTTTAGATTGGAATATTTCTTTCTAGCTCAACAGCAGGATCTCCAGTGTCAGGATCTAAACGCATTCATATACGCAGAGACAATTTTATCTTTTTGCAGCACGAGGGGTATGCGAGCAATCGATTCTCATTACCTGCTATATATTATCTCCATTTACTCATTACTTGCTATTCTTCTCTTCATCCTATAGCTGAAATTGTTAGCATGTTCATGCAGCCTCCCTCTAAACCAACACAACCATAAGATGATTTACTAGAATCATTCTCTTAAGCTAGTTTGGTGACTAGCCTAATATATTTCCCTTTTTGACAGTCCTTTATCATCAAAATCTACAGTGTGCTATATGCAGTAACATCTGTTCTGTCTTGTTTCATGTTGCATAGGCTGGCGGGCTCACTGGCGCACCAGGTTTTCCCGAACTCAAGCAAACATTTTCCAACTTCCGATCACCAGATGGTGCTGTCATCCTAGGAAACAGGCCGGACCTTCTGTCGACACCGAAACCTGGTTCGACGACACCTTCAGGGCAGGCGGTGTCTGCAGCAGCACAGCCAACCGAGGAGGAAGACGACCTGATAGCCGAGGCCCTCTACGGGCGCAGCGGCCGACACAGGCTGCCCATCTTCAGGGAAATCTGCCCGGAATAGAGCGACGCGGCGATGCCGGTCCTCCGCGACATGGATGAAATGGATTGCATTGCCCTGTATATTCCGTGTACCCCTCCTGTGTCCATACCATAGGCCTGTGAGATCAGATGTTATGTTACTCCTGAAGGAAGAAGACTGTTTACTAGTTTCCCAGCGGAGAATCTCTCTCCACTCTAGTCTCTGAGAAAATCATGCTATGGTCGACTTGAGCCGGCAGCGGACCCATTCGCTTGCCGTTTGTTAAAGAGTATTGCAAGGATTGCAGCAACAAATGCCATTGTGCTGCTCCATTGATGCAACTGCTACTAATTCTGTTACCAACACCTGGGCTCTGACCTCTCATCGACATGGCTGCAGATTGGTGACAATGCAACTTTTCGCAGCCAAAATGCATTTCCTTTTTTTTTTTGCCGAGAAAACTTCCGATCTAGACCGTCTCATATTCACAAGCAGGGTACAGAGAAAAACAGAATCGCAGGATATTCATACGCATACATATCGCCGAGGGGGCCATCTTTTCTTCTCGCACTAGTAGAAAGCTACAGCTTACAGGTAACATAAAGTGGAGGGATGCAGCTCGGAAAATTTTGGCGCTTGCGTCGACCTGCATGCAGATCACAGGTCTCCATCGGCGAGTGGCGCCGACGACGTCGACGGCGACGGGGAGACCTTCCTCCGCACCTTCTCGGTGGTCCTCCCGATGGTCTCCTCGGCGGCCCTCGCCGCCGACACCGCCGTCTGCTCCACGGCCTCCTTGCCCATCGCCAGGCTCTGCTTGGCCGCCTTCTTCATCGACCCCGAGCTCCTCAGATCACACCTTCATCAGCCGCCACGCAAAAACAAGTAACCAACACGCCATGAGATGAGGGCACGCGTGCTTGGACCCGTGCACGGAGAAAGAAAGAAGAGAGCACGATATGTACCTTGGCTCGAGCGGGCGGAGCTTGAGGCACGCCAGCTTGGCCCACGCCCGGAGCGCGTCCAGCCAGCCCTCGTGCCCGGCGACGCCGATGGCGAGCTCCACCGGCTCGGGGGGCTTCTCGTCCGCCGCCGGCGCCGGCGGCGACACGAGGAAGACGACGACCGAGGCCGCGAGGAGCAGCGACGCGAGGGCGACGATGGCGGTCGCCGTGCCGCTTGTCCCCGCCGGCGACGCGAGCCCGTTGTTCCGGCCCTTTCCGCACATTTTTTTTTGCGGCTGGTGGTGGTGGCGGAGAGAAATGATCGGGACGGGAGGGAGGAGGGCTCGGCGGCGCTCCTGGATTGGCTCGGACGGTCGGACCGTACGTGGTGGTGTTGGGTGGGAGTTTTGATCGCTGGGGCGGACACGTGAGGCACCACGTACGTGCGGCGGTTGGAGAGGACAGGTCGCCGAGCGAGGCTGCCGACTTCCGGGACACGTGTCGCGGCACGTACACGCAGCTGCTTTGGTAAAAGTAAAACAAATGAACCGGGCCGTGCCATGTCGTGTCAGATGTCAAAAGGTTAGTGCATCAGCCTATTGTGCCCGCCGGTCTAGCCTCCTGATACGAATCATCTCACGGCCGATACCATTGGAGCATCTACAATCAGACTTAAATCCGACCTCTCAAACATCGCGTGTCGGCAGTCTCAAATATTTGATTCTATAATTAGATATCTTAAATTAGAAATCTTAAATTCATGTTATTACATGAAACGTGAAACCTAATCTCAGCGGAGCTCGCCCAGTTTTGCCATGTCCATGTCCGGCGACCGGCTGCGCTTCTTAGAGTGATGGTCCGGTCACCGGCAAGGTAGAGTAGGGCATGGGACACGAGCCGGCTCACGAGACTCAAGGCGCCGTCTCTCATGTCCTACTCTTTCTCGTCGGAGCCTGAAAATTGAAAGGTGTCTGTGGACGTCAGATAGATGATGAATTCCCGATAAAAGGAGTCTGAGCGCCGCCTCGCACGGGCCTCCTCCCGGGAACGGCAGAGCGCAAGCCGGACAACCATCTCCTCCTTGGGGCCGCATGGGATGAGCTAGGGGTCGACGGGTCTGGAGGTGAAGAACTTGGATCCGCTGCCTGCCATGCCGGAGAAGACCAGACGAGAGCTTGGGTAGTGAAGGGGAGTGGAATGAAGAGGCTAGGGTTTGATTTGGCAAGCAGACGAGGAGGAATATATGTTGGGTCGGGTGGGCCATCATGGGCCGGGTCTATGTTGGTTGGCTATAATTAAAAGAAATTATGGGCACATGCCGATAAAAAAGAATATGCTGATTTGGCTTTGATGAAAATATATGGGCAAATGAGCGCTAAAATAAGTAAAGAGAATACACCCTGGTAAAGCAAGGACTACCTGGTTATGTGCTGTGCTGATTATGCTAATGAAACTTGATTCATTGTAATTAGTAATCCATCCAGTTACACCATCGTACAAGAGAGTGCTCGAAGCAACTATGCCCCGAAGTCGTCGTGAAGCCACAAAGTGAAAAGGCAACCACAACCTCAGAGACGGACTCGAAGAAAAAAAGGCATGAGTTTGGTGGTGGCCGCCATTCGAACCAACCCGATCACTATTCAGATGTCGTCGACCAAACATGACCCGCGAGAACATCGCAGATCCTCGCTCTGTCGCCCCACCGTTGCGGCGACCGTTTTGATGGACACACCAATTATCTCGCCTGATGCTTCTTGCAAAAAGTATCTCTCCTGTTGCAACGCACGGGCATATGTGCTAGTATTAGAAAAATGAAACTTATGATATATCACTGAAATGGTGATCAGATTTTCGAAATTGATACTTGTGACATATATCACTGGAATGGTAACATGATTTGTGAAAATTGTGAAATCTGTGAATGGTACCACAATGTAACTGGAATGGGACTACTGAGTTCGTGAAATTATTGACATTCATGATTGTAAATTAGTTAACTATGGATTTGTGTTTATGGAATATTGAAATTTGTGCTCTCCGTATTCATGAAAATATTTTAAGAAATGTGTTTCGATATTTGCGAGATAAGATTTCATGTTTATGAAATTATCGAAATCCCCGTTTCTGATTTTTTTGTAAAATATTGCTATTTTTTGTATATTGCAGATAGAGTGAAACTATTGAAAAATCTTTACCAAAAAATAAAATAAAATGAAAATCATTTTGAAACTTTTGTAAGCATTACTTTAATATTTCAATTAATAAAGCTAGCTTACTTAGTGTTTGTGGTATACAAATACTGAAAATCGCTTGGGAATTGCTCTGATTCAACCGGTTGAAAAGAGATGTTGCGTTGTGCTTGTGTCGCGTCGGCCGGCTCCTCCACACATCATTTCCCTTTTTCCGTCTGCCTCGCTCGTCATACTGAAGAGAGGGCTCCCATGGCGGGACAGAGATCTGGTGACAGGCACATTTGCATGTTACCGTGTGCCTTGCGGCTGGAATTTAAATTTAAACATTGCGAAAAAATCTGAAAAAAATCATGCATGTTCACATCACATAGTAAGATAACCCCTAAAAAATTCAGATCAAAATTCGAAATATACATCGAGAAGCCAAAAAGAGAAATCTTTTATGAATAGTTCGCGAATGGTTCTCTGTAGACTATTCACATCTGAGTTTCTCTTTTTTGCTACCTCTTGAGCACTGCGTTGGTTTTCTCTTGAAAAGGAAAGGGTGATGCAGCAAAATAGCGTAATTATTTCCTTCAGTTTTTGAGAACCAAGGTATCAATCCAGTAGGAGGCCATGCACGAGTCCCTCGCACCTACACAAACAAATAAAATCCTCGCAACCAACGCAATAAAGGGGTTGTCAATCCCTTTACGGTAACTTACGAAAGTGAGATCTGATAGATATGATAAGATAATATTTTTGGTATTTTTATGATAAAGATGCAAAGTAAATAAAGCGAAATAAAAACGGCACCAGAAATAGCTTGTTGACGGGAGATTAATATGATGGAAAAAAACCCGGGGCCCATAGATTTCACTAGTGGCTTCTCTCGAGAGCATAAGTATTACGGTGGGTAAACAAATTACTGTTGAACAGTTGACAGAATTGAGCATAGTTATGAGAATATCTAGGTATGATCATGTATATAGGCATCACGTCCGAGACAAGTAGACCGACTCCTGCCTGCATCTACTATTATTACTCTACACATCGACCGCTATCCAGCATGCAACTAGAGTATTAAGTTCAAAGGAACAAAGTAACGCTTTAAGTAAGATGAAATGATGTAGAGGGATAAACTCATGCAATATGATATAAACCCTATCTTGTTATCCTCGATGGCAACAATACAATACGTGCCTTGCTGCCCTACTGTCACTGGGAAAGGACACCGCAAGATTGAACCCAAAGCTAAGCACTTCTCCCATTGCAAGAAAGAGCAATCTAGTAGGCCAAACCAAACTGATAATTCGAAGAGACTTGCAAAGACAACCAATCATACATAAAAGAATTTAGAGAAGATTCAAATATTGTTCATAGATAAACTTGATCATAAACCCATAATTTATCGGTCTCAACAAACACACCGCAAAAGAAGATTGCATCGAATAGATCTCCACGAGAATCGTGGAGAACTTTGTATTAAGATCCAAAGAGGGAGAAGAAGCCATCTAGCTAATAACTATGGACCTGAAGGTCTGAGGTAAACTACTCGCACATCATTGGAGAGGCTATGGTGTTGATGTAGAAGCCCTCCGTGATCGATGCCCCCTCCGGCGGAGCTCCGGAAAAGGCCCCAAGATGGGATCTCACGGGTACAGAAGGTTGCGGCGGTGGAATTAGGTTTTTGGCTCCATATCTGATGGTTTGGGGGTACGTAGGTATATATAGGAGGAAGAAGTACGTCGGTGAAGCAACATGGGCCCCATGAGGGTGGAGGGCGCGCCTGGGGGGAGGGTAGGTGCCCCCTACCTTGTGCCTTCCTGGTAGCTTTCTTGACGTAGGGTCCAAGTCCTCTGGATCACGTTCGTTCCAAAAATCACGTTCCCGAAGGTTTCATTCCATTTGGACTCCGTTTGATATTCTTTCTCTACGAAACTCTGAAATAGGCAAAATCAGCAATTCTGGGCTGGGCTTCCTGTTAATAGGTTAGTCCCAAAAATAATATAAAAGTTTATAATAAAGCCCAATAATGTCCAAAACAGAATATAATATAGCATGGAACAATCAAAAATTATAGATACGTTGGAGACGTATCACGCACCGCATTGTCGTGGTGGGCAGGCTGGGTGAAGATGACGAAGAAGTCCAACGAGCCGCCTATCTCACTCCCCCCTTATCCTTTCATCCCGTATCTCTTTCCTGCAGAAAACATTGAGTCACTTGTTCTTCTCCTCTTTTTTCTTTTTCCTGCGGCACATCGCAGCCATGGCAGCACCATCGCCCGTCGCCCTAGACCGACGACGCCACCGCTCACGTTGCTGCAATGCTTGCTCCTACACGCTGATACGTCCATTTTGCATCATGCTTTTATATCGATATTTATTGCATTATGGGTTGTTATTACACATTATGTCACAATACTTATGCCTATTCTCTCTTATTTTATAAGGTTTACATAAAGAGGGAGAATGCCGACAGCTGGGATTCTGAGCTAGAAAAGTAGCAAATATTAGAGACATGTTCTGCACATCTCCAAAAGTCCTGAAACTTCACGGAAGACGTTTTCAAAATATATAAAAAATACCGAGCGCAAGAAGTTCACCAGGGGGCCACACCCTGCCCACGAGGGTGGGGGACGCGCCCCCTACCTCGTGGGCCCCCTGGTGGCCCTCCGATGGCTATCTTCTGCTATATGAAGTCTTTCGATGAGGAAAAAATCATAAGCCATCTCCTCGGACGAAACTCCACCGCCACGAGGCGGAACCTTGGCGGAACCAATCAAGGGCTCTGGCGGAGCTGTTCTGCCGGGGAAACTTCCCTCCGGGGAAACTTCTCTTCGTAAAATGAAAGTCAAAAGGGTGGGGGGCGCCCTCCCTAGGGCGCGCCCCCTGCCTCGTGGGCCCCTCGGTGCTCCACCGACGTACTCCTTCCTCCTATATATACACACGTACCCCCAAACGATCAGAACAGGAGTCAAAAACCTAATTCCACTGCCGCAACTTTCTGTATCCACGAGATCCCATCTTGGGGCCTGTTCCGGAGCTCCGCCGGAAGAGTGGGCCGTCATCACAGAGGGCTTCTACATCATCATAGCCTCTCCGATGAAGTGTGAGTAGTTTACCTCAGACCTTCGGGTCCATAGTTAGTAGCTAGATGGCTTCTTCTCTCTCTTTGAATCTCAATACAAAGTTCTCCCCCTCTCTTGTGGAGATCTATTCGATGTAATCTTCTTTTTGTGGTGTGTTTGTTGAGATCGATGAATTGTGGGTTTATGATCAAGTCTATCTATGAATAATATTTGAATCTTCTCTGAATTCTTTTATGTATGATTGGTTATCTTTGCAAGTCTCTTCGAATTATCCGTTTGGTTTGGCCAACTAGATTGGTAGTTCTTGCCATGGGAGAAGCGCTTAGCTTTGGGTTTGATCTTGCGGTGTCCTTACCCAATGACAGAAGGGGCAACAAGGCACGTATTGTATCATTGCCATCGAGGATAACAAGATGGGGTTTATTTCATATTGCATGAATTCATCTCTCTACATCATGTCATCTTGCTTAAGGCGTTACTCTGTTTTTAACTTAATACTCTAGATGCATGCTGGATAGCGGTCGATGAGTGGAGTAATAGTAGTAGATGCAGAATCGTTTCGATCTACTTGTCACGGACGTGATGCCTATATACATGATCATGCCTAGATATTCTCATAACTATGCTCAATTCTGTCAATTGCTCAACAGTAATTTGTTCACCCACCGTAGAATACTTATGCTCTTGAGAGAACCCACTAGTGAAACCTATGGCCCCCGGGTCTATTCTCATCATATCAATCTCCATCACGTTAATATTGTTTTGCTTTTTTACTTTGTCTTTACTTTTTACTTTGCATCTTTATATCAAAAATATCAAAAAAATTATATCTATCAGATCTCACTCTAGTAAGTGACCGTGAAGGGCTTGACAACTCCTAATCACGTTGGTTGCGAGTAGCTATCGCTTTGTGCAGGTACGAGGGACTTGAGCGTGGGCTCCTACTGGATTGATACCTTGGTTCTCAAAAACTGAGGGAAATACTTACGCTACTCTGCTGCATCATCCCTTCCTCTTCGGGGAAAACCAACGCAAGCTCAAGACGTAGCAAGAAGAATTTCTGGCGCCGTTGCCGGGGAGTCTACGCAAAAAGTCAATATACCAAGTACCCATCACAATCCCTATCTCTCGCATTACATTATTTGCCATTTGCCTCTCGTTTTCCTCTCCCCCGAATTCACCCTTGCCGTTTTATTCGCCCTCTCTCTCTATCCTCCCTCTCTATTTGCCTCTTTTTGCCCATTTGCTTTTGTTTGCTTGTGTGTTAGATTGCTTGTTTGTCGCGATGGCTCAAGATACTACCAAATTGTGTGACTTCACCAATACCAATAATAATGATTTCCTTAGCACTCCGATTGCTCCTCTTACCGATGCTGAATCTTGTGAAATTAATACTGCTTTGTTGAATCTTGTTATGAAAGATCAATTCGCCGGCCTTCCTAGTGAAGATGCCGCTACTCATCTGAATAGCTTCATTGATTTATGTGATATGCAAAAGAAAAAAGATGTCAATAATTATGTCATTAAATTGAAGCTATTTCCTTTTTCGCTTAGAGATCGTGCTAAAGCTTGGTTTTTGTCTTTGCCTAAGAATAATATTGATTCATGGAACAAGTGCAAAGATGCTTTTATCTCTAAGTATTTTCCTCCCGCTAAGATCATCTCTCTTAGAAACGATATAATGAACTTTAAACAACTTGATCATGAACATGTTGCACAAGCTTGGGAGAGAATGAAATTAATGATACGTAATTGCCCTACTCATGGTTTGAATTTGTGGATGATTATACAAAATTTTTATGCCGGATTGAATTTTGCTTCTAGAAATCTTTTAGATTCGGCCGCGGGAGGCACTTTTATGGAAATCACTTTAGGAGATGCTACTAAACTCCTAGATAATATTATGTTTAATTATTCTCTATGGCATACTGAAAGAACTTCTAATAAAAAAGTGCATGCGATAGAAGAAATTAATGTGTTGAGTGGAAAGATGGATGAACTTATGAAATTATTTGCTACTAAGAGTGTTTCTTCTGATCCTAATGATATGCCTTTGTCTACTTTGATTGAGAATAACAATGAATCTATGGATGTGAATTTTGTTGGTAGGAATAATTTTGGTAACAACGCTTATAGAGGGAATTTTAATCCTAGGCCATATCCTAGTAATCCTTATAATAATTATGGGAATTCCTACAACAACTCTTATGGAAATTATAATAAGATGCCCTCTAATTTTGAATCTAATATTAAAGAATTTATTTCTTCACAAAAGAATTTTAATGCTATGATTGAAGAAAAATTGCTTAAGATTGATGATTTGGCTAGGAACGTTGATAGAATTGCTCTTGATGTTGATGCTTTGAAACTTAGATCTATTCCACCTAAGCATGATATTAATGAGTCTCTAAAAGCCATGAGAATTTCAATTGATGAGTGTAAGGAAAGAACCGCTAGGATGTGTGCTTCCAAAGATGCCTTTATTAAAGCATGTTCTTCCAGTTCCTATGAAAATCAAGATGAAGATCTAAAAGTTATTGATGTGTCTCCAATTAAATCTTTATTTTGCAATATGAATCTTGATGAAACTGAATATGATATTCCTTTACCTA
This sequence comes from Triticum urartu, assembly GCF_003073215.2. Taxonomy (NCBI): domain Eukaryota; kingdom Viridiplantae; phylum Streptophyta; class Magnoliopsida; order Poales; family Poaceae; genus Triticum; species Triticum urartu. The sequence continues at coordinate 103,357,792 of NC_053023.1, forward strand.
GAAGGCGTTCTAAAAATTCAGAGTATTTAGATCTTAATGATGAAATTGATGAAAGTGGGATTGAAAGAAATAAAAATCTAGATGTTGCTAAACCCACTATATTGGATTTCAAGGAATTTAATTATGAAAGTTGCTCTTTGATTGATTGTATTTCCTTGTTGCAATCCATGCTAAATTCTCCACATGCTTATAGTCGAAATAAAGCCTTCACCGAACATATTGTTGATGCCTTGATGCAATCTTATGAAGAAAAACTTGAGTTGAAAGTTTCTATCCCTAGAAAACTCTATGATGAGTGGGAACCAACTATTAAAATTAAAATTAAAGATCATGAGTTTTATGCTTTGTGTGATTTGGGTGCTAGTGTCTCTACTATTCCCAAGACTTTGTGTGATTTACTAGATTTCCGTAATTTTGATGATTTCTCTGTAAACTTGCATCTTGCGGATTCCACTATTAAGAAACCTATGGAAAGAATTAATGATGTTCTTATTGTTGCAAATAGGAATTATGTGCCCGTAGATTTCATTGTTCTTGATATAGATTGCAATCCTTCTTGCCCTATTATTCTTGGTAGACCTTTCCTTAGAACGGTTGGTGCGATTATTGATATGAAGGAGGGGAATATTAGATTTCAATTTCCATTAAAAAAGGGCATGGAACACTTTCCAAGAAATAAAATAAAATTACCATATGAAACTATCATGAGAGCCACTTATGGATTGCCTACCAAAGATGGCAATACCTAGATCTATCCTTGCTTGTTATGCCTAACTAGGGGCGTTAAACGATAGCGCTTGTTGGGAGGCAACCCAATTTTATTTTTATTCCTTCCCTTTTTCTCTTGTTTAGTAATAAATAAATTATTTATCCTCTGTTTTGGTTGTGTTTTTTGTGTTTAATTAGTGTTTGTGCCAAGTAGAACCGTTGGGAAGACTTGGGGAAAGTCTTGTTGAACTTGCTGTAAAAAACAGAAACTTTAGTGCTCACGAGAACTGCTGTCATTTTTATTTGAAGAGTGTTATTTAGTTAATTATTTTTGCAGATGATTAATAGATAAATTACTCACGTCCATAAATTTATTTTAGAATTTTTGGGGTTCCAGATTTTGCGCTAGCTACAGATTACTACAGACTGTTCTGTTTTTTGACAGATTCTGTTTTTCATGTGTTGTTTGCTTATTTTGATGAATCTATGGCTAGTAAAATAGTTTATAATCAATAGAGAAGTTGGAATGCAGTAGGTTTAACACCAATATAAATAAAGAATGAGTTCATTACAGTACCTTGAAGTGGTCTTTTGTTTTCCTTCGCTAACGGAGCTCACGAGTTTTCTATTTTGAGTTTTGTGTTGTGAAGTTTTCAAGTTTTGGGTGAATTCTTTTGATGGATCATGGAACAAGGAGAGGCAAGAGCCTAAGCTTGGGGATGCCCATGGAACTCCCAGGATAATCCAAGGACACCAAAAAGTCAAAGCTTGGGGATGCCCCGGAAGGCATCCCCTCTTTCGTCCACTTCCATCGGTAATTTACTTGGAGCTGTGTTATTTGTGTCTTTGTTTGTTAGTATGCCACAATCATCCTTGCTGTACACACCTTTTGAGAGAGCCATATGTTGGGGAACGTAGTAATTTCAAAATTTTCCTACGCACACGCAAGATCATGGTGATGCACAGCAACGAGAGGGGAGAGTGTTGCCTACGTACCAACGCAGACCGACTGCGGAAACGATCACACAACGTAGAGGAAGTAGTCGTACGTTTTCCCGATCCGACCGATCCAAGCACCGTTACTCCGGTACCTCGGAGTTCTTAGCACACGTACAGCTCGATGACGATCCCCGGGCTCCGATCCAGCAAAGCGTCGGGGAAGAGTTCCGTTAGCACGACGGCGTGGTGACAATCTTGATGTTCTACCGTCGCAGGGCTTCGCCTAAGCACCGCTACAATATGATCGAGGTGGAATATGGTGGCAGGGGGCACCGCACACGGCTATGGAACGATCACGGGGATCAATTGTGTGTCTAGAGGTGCCCCCTGCCCCTGTATATAAAGGAGCAAGGGGGGAGAGGTGCGGCCAGCCTTGGGGCGCGCCAGGAGGAGTCCTACTCCCTCTGGGAGTAGGATCCCCCCCAATCCTAGTTGGAATAGGAATCCTCAAGGGGGGAAAGAGAGAGAGGGGGGCCGGCCACCTCTCCTAGTCCTAATAGGACTAGGGGAAGGGGGAGGCGCACGGCCACCTTGGGCTGCCCCTTTCTCCTTTCCACTAAGGCCCATGAAGGCCCATATGGCTCCCGGGGGGTTCCGGTAACCTCCCGGTAATCCAGTAAAATCCCGATTTCACCCGGAACACTTCCGATATCCAAATTGTTGGAAATATGCCCTAGAGGAAATAATAAAAGTATTATTATTATTATATTTCTTTGATCATGATAATTGTCTTTATTCATGCTATAACTGTATTATCCGGAAATCGTAATACACGTGTGAATACATAGACCATAATATGTCCCTAGTGAGCCTCTAGTTGACTAGCTCATTGATCAACAGATAGTCATGGTTTCCTGGCTATGGACATTGGATGTCATTGATAACGGGATCACATCATTAGGAGAATGATGTGATGGACAAGACCTAATCCTAAGCATAGTACAAGATCGTGTAGTTCGTTTGCTAGAGCTTTTCCAATGTCAAGTATCTTTTCCTTTGACCATGAGATCGTGTAACTCCCGGATACCGTAAGAGTGCTTTGGGTGTATCAAATGTCACAACATAACTGGGTGACTACAAAGGTGCACTACAGGTATCTCCGAAAGTGTCTGTTGGGTTGACACGGATCGAGACTGGGATTTGTCACTCCATATAACGAAGAGGTATCACTGGGCCCACTCGGTAATGCATCATCATTATGAGCTCAAGGTGACCAAGTGGTTGATCACGGGATCATGCATTACGGTATGAGTAAAGTGACTTGCCGGTAACGAGACTGAACAAGGTATTGGGATACCAACGATCGAGTCTCGGGCAAGTAACATACCGATTGACAAAGGGAATTGTATACGGGGTTGATTAAATCCTCGACATCGTGGTTCATCCGATGAGATCATCGTGGAGCATGTGGGATCCAACATGGGTATCCATATCCCGCTGTTGGTTATTGACCGGAGAGTCGTCTCGGTCATGTCTGCTTGTCTCCCGAACCCGTAGGGTCTACACACTTAAGGTTCGGTGACGCTAGGGTTGTGAAGATATGTAAGTAACCCGAATGTTGTTCGGAGTCCCGGATGAGATCCCGGACGTCACGAGGAGTTCCGGAATGGTCCGGAGGTAAAGAATTATATATAGGAAGTGCTGTTTCGGCCATCGGGACAAGTTTCGGGGTTATCGGTATTGTACCGGGACCACCGGAGGGGTCCCGGGGGCCCACAGGGTGGGGCCACCTGCCCGGGGGGTCCACATGGGCTATAGGGGGTGCGCCTTGGCCTATATGGGCCAAGGGCACCAGCCCCTATAGGCCCATGCGCCTAGGGTTTCCATATGGGAGGAGTCCCACTAGTGGAAGGCACCGCTAAGTGCCTTTGGGGGGAGGGAAACCTCCCCTGGCCGTCGCACCTAGGAGATTGGATCTCCTAGGCTGGCGCACCCCCCCCCTTGGCCCTCCTATATATAGTTGAGGAGAGGGAGGACTTCATACCTCAGCCCCTGGCGCCTCCCTCTCTCCCCGTTATGTCTCTCTCTCGTAGTATAGGCGAAGCCCTGCTACTGTGACGCCCTGCATCCACCACCACGCCGTCGTGTTGCTGGATCTTCATCAACCTCTCCTTCCCCCTTGCTGGATCAAGAAAGGAGGAGACGTCATCCGTTCCGTACGTGTGTTGAACGCGGAGGCATCGTCCGTTCGGTGCTAAGATCTTCAGTGATTTGGATCACGTCGTGTTCGACTACATCATCCCCGTTCTTTGAACGCTTCTGCTCGCGATCTACAAGGTACGTAGATGCATCTAATCACTCGTTGCTAGATGAACTCCTAGATGGATCTTGGTGAAATGAGTAGGAAAATTTTTGTTTTCTGCAACGTTCCCCAACAGTGGCATCATGAGCTAGGTCTATGCGTAGTTCTCTTGCACGAGTAGAACACAATTTGTTGTGGGCGTTGATGTTGTCAACTTTCTTGCCGCTACTAGTCTTATCTTGCTTCAACGGAATTGTGGGATGAAGCGGCCCGGACCAACCTTACACGTATGCTTACGTGAGACCGGTTCCACCGACAAACATGCACAAGTTGCATAAGGTGGCTGGCGGGTGTCTGTCTCTCCTACTTTAGTTGGAGCAGATTCGATGAACAGGGTCCTTATGAAGGGTAAATAGAAGTTGACAAATCACGTTGTGGCTTTCACGTAGGTAAGAAAACGTTCTTGATTAGAACCCTACTTTAGCCACGTAAAACCTGCAGCAACAATTAGAGGACATCTAACTTGTTTTTGCAGCAAGTGCTTTGTGATATGATATGGCCAAAGTTGTGATGAATGATGAATGATCGATATGTGATGTATGAGATGTTCATGCTATTATACAAGGAATCACAACTTACATGTCGATGAGTATGACGGTGACAGGATGATCATGGAGCCCCAAGATGGAGATCAAAGGAGCTATGTGATATTGGCCATATCATGTCACTATTATTATTTGATTGCATGTGATGTTTATCATGTTTTGCATCTTGTTTACTTAGAACGACGGTAGTGAATAAGATGATCCCTTACAACAATTTCAAGAAGTGTTCTCCCCTAACTGTGCACCATTGCTACAGTTCGTCGTTTCGAAGCATCACGTGTTAATCGGGTGTGATAGATCCTTTCGTTCACATACAACGGGTGTAAGACAGTTTTACACATGCAAAAACACTTAGGGTTAACTTGACGAGCCTAGCATGTACAGACATGGCCTCGGAACACAGAGACCGAAAGGTCGAACACGAGTCGTATGGAAGATACGATCAACATGAAGATGTTCACCGACGATGACTAGTCCGTCTCACGTGTTAATCGGACACGGCTTAGTCGACTCGGGTCGTGTAACACTTAGATGACTAGAGGGATGTCTAATCTGAGTGGGAGTTCATTAATAATTTGATTAGATGAACTTAATTATCATGAACTTAGTCTAAAATCATTACAATATGTCCTGTAGATCAAATGGCCAACATTGTATTCAATTTCAACGCGTTCCTAGAGAAAACCAAGCTGAAAGACGATGGCAGCAACTATACGGACTGGGTCCGGAACCTGAGGATCATCCTCATAGCTGCCAAGAAAGATTATGTCCTACAAGCACCGCTAGGTGATCCACCCGTCCCACAGAACCAAGACGCTATGAACGCTTGGCAGACACGTACTGATGACTACTCCCTCGTTCAGTGCGGCATGCTTTACAGCTTAGAGCCGGGGCTCCAAAAGCGTTTTGAGAGACATGGAGCATATGAGATGTTCGAAGAGCTAAAAATGGTTTTCCAAGCTCATGCCCGGATCGAGAGATATGAAGTCTCCGATAAGTTCTTCAGCTGTAAGATGGAGGAAAATAGTTCTGTCAGTGAGCACATACTCACTATGTCTGGGTTACATAACCACTTGACTCAGCTGGGAGTTAATCTCCCGGATGACGCGGTCATTGACAGAATCCTCCAGTCGCTTCCACCAAGCTACAAGAGCTTTGTGATGAACTTCAATATGCAGGGGATGGTAAAGACCATTCCTGAAGTATTTGCTATGCTGAAATCAGCAGAGGTAGAAGTCAAGAAGGAACATCAAGTGTTGATGATGAATAAAACCACTAAGTTCAAGAAGGGCAAGGGTAAAAAGAACTTCAAGAAGGACGGCAAGGAAGTTGCTGCGCCCGGCAAGCAAGCTGTCGGGAAGAAGTCAAAGAATGGACCCAAGCCTGAGACAGAGTGCTTTTATTGCAAAGGGAAGGGTCACTGGAAGCGGAACTGCCCCAAATACTTAGCGGAGAAGAAGGCCAAAGGTATATTTGATATACATGTAATTGATGTGTACCTTACCAGTACTCGTAGTAACTCCTGGGTATTTGATACCGGTGCCATTACTCATATTTGTAACTCACCACAGGAGCTGCGGAATAAACGGAAACTGGAGAAGGACGAGGTGACGATGCACGTCGGGAATGGTTCCAAGGTCGATGTGATCGGCGTCGGCATGCTACCTCTACATTTACCTACGGGATTAGTTATAAACCTCAATAATTGTTATTTAGTGCCATGTTTGAGCATGAACATTGTATCAGGATCTTGTTTAATACGAGATGGCTACTCATTTAAATCCGAGAATAATGGTTGTTCTATTTATATGAGAGATATGTTTTATGGTCATGCTCCGATTGTCAATGGTTTATTCTTAATGAATCTCGAGCGTATTACTACACATGTTCATAGTGTAAGTACCAAAAGATGTAAGGTTGATAATGGTAGTCCCACATACTTGTGGCACTGCCGCCTTGGTCACATAGGTGTCAAACGCATGAAGAAGCTCCATGCAGATGGACTTTTAGAGTCTCTTGATTATGAATCATTTGACACGTGCGAACCATGCCTCATGGGAAAAATGACCAAGACTCCGTTCTCAGGAACAATGGAGCGAGCAACCAACTTATTGGAAATCATACATACTGATGTGTGCGGTCCAATGAGTGTTGAGGCTCGCGGTGGCTATCGTTATGTTCTCACCCTCACTGATGACTTGAGTAGATATGGGTATGTCTACTTAATGAAACACAAGTCTGAAACCTTTGAAAAGTTTAAGGAATTTCAGAGTGAGGTTGAAAATCAACGTGACAGGAAAATCAAGTTTCTACGATCAGATCGTGGAGGAGAATACTTGAGTCACGAATTTGGCACACACTTAAGAAAATGTGGAATAATTTCACAACTCACGCCGCCTGGAACACCTCAGCGTAACGGTGTGTCCGAACGTCGTAATCGCACTCTATTAGATATGGTGCGATCTATGATGTCTCTTACCGATTTACCGCTATCTTTTTGGGGCTATGCTTTAGAGACTGCCGGATTCACTTTAAATAGGGCTCCGTCAAAATCCGTTGAGACGACACCGTATGAATTATGGTTTGGGAAGAAACCTAAGCTGTCGTTTCTAAAATTTGGGGATGCGATGCTTATGTCAAGAAACTTCAACCTGAAAAGCTCGAACCCAAGTCGGAAAAATGCGTCTTCATAGGATACCCTAAAGAAACTGCTGGGTATACCTTCTACCTCAGATCCGAAGGCAAGATCTTTGTTGCCAGGAATGGATCCTTTCTAGAGAAAGAGTTTCTCTCGAAAGAAGTAAGTGGGAGGAAAGTAGAACTTGATGAAGTATTACCTCTTGAATCGGAAAATGGCGCAACTCAAGAAAATGTTCCTGAGGCGCCTGCACCGACTAGAGAGGAAGTTATTGATGATGATCAAGATACTTCTGATCAAGCTCCTACTGAAATTCGAAGGTCCACAAGGACACGTTCCGCACCAGAGTGGTACGGCAACCCTGTCTTGGAAATCATGTTGTTTGACAATGGTGAACCTTCGAACTATGAAGAAGCGATGGCAGGCCCAGATTCCGACAAATGGCTAGAAGCCATGAAATCCGAGATAGGATCCATGTATGAAAACGAAGTATGGACTTTGACTGACTTGCCCGTTGAACGGCGAGCCATAGAAAATAAATGGATCTTCAAGAAGAAGACAGACGCGGATGGTAATGTGACCATCTATAAAGCTCGGCTTGTCGCTAAGGGTTATCGACAAGTTCAAGGAATTGACTACGATGAGACTTTATCACTGGTAGCGAAGCTAAAGTCCGTCCGAATCATGTTAGCAATTGCCGCATTCTACGATTATGAAATATGGCAAATGGACGTCAAAACGGCATTCCTTAATGGTTTCCTTAAGGAAGAGTTATATATGATGCAGCCGGAAGGTTTTGTCGATCCTCAGAATGCTAACAAGGTGTGCAAGCTCCAACGCTCGATTTATGGGCTGGTGCAAGCATCTCGGAGTTGGAACATTTGCTTTGATGAGATGATCAAAGCGTTTGGGTTTACACAGACTTATGGAGAAGCCTGCGTTTACAAGAAAGTGAGTGGGAGCTCTGTAGCATTTCTCATACTATATGTAGATGACATACTTTTGATGGGAAATGATATAGAACTCTTGGACAGCATCAAGGCCTACTTGAATAGGAGTTTTTCAATGAAGGACCTTGGAGAAGCTGCTTATATATTGGGCATCAAGATCTATAGAGATAGATCAGGACGCCTCATAGGTCTTTCACAAAGCACATACCTTGATAAGATTTTGAAGAAGTTCAAAATGGATCAGTCCAAGAAAGGGTTCTTGCCTGTTTTGCAAGGTATGAAATTGAGCTCAGCTCAATGTCCGACCACGACAGAAGATATAGAAGAGATGAGCATCATCCCCTATGCATCAGCCATAGGTTCTATTATGTATGCCATGCTATGTACCAGACCTGATGTAAACCTTGCCGTAAGTTTAGTAGGAAGGTACAAAAGTAATCCCGGCAAGGAACACTGGACAACGGTCAAGAATATCCTGAAGTACCTGAAAAGGACTAAGGAAATGTTTCTCGTTTATGGAGGTGACGAAGAGCTCGTCGTAAAGGGTTACGTCGACGCTAGCTTCGACACAGATCTGGATGACTCTAAGTCACAAACCGGATACGTGTATATGTTGAATGGTGGAGCAGTGAGCTGGTGCAGTTGCAAACAGAGCGTCGTGGCGGGATCTACATGTGAAGCGGAGTACATGGCAGCCTCGGAGGCAGCACATGAAGCAATATGGGTGAAGGAGTTCATCACCGACCTAGGAGTCATACCCAATGCGTCGGGACCAATCAAACTCTTTTGTGACAACACTGGAGCTATTGCACTTGCCAAGGAGCCCAGGTTTCACAAGAAGACAAGGCACATCAAGCGTCGCTTCAACTCCATTCGTGAAAATGTTCAAGATGGAGACATAGAGATTTGCAAAGTACATACGGACCTGAATATGGCAGATCCGTTGACTAAACCTCTCCCTAGGGCAAAACATGATCAACACCAGAATTCCATGGGTGTTCGATTCATTACAATGTAACTAGATTATTGACTCTAGTGCAAGTGGGAGACTGTTGGAAATATGCCCTAGAGGCAATAATAAATGTATTATTATTATATTTCTTTGATCATGATAATTGTCTTTATTCATGCTATAACTGTATTATCCGGAAATCGTAATACACGTGTGAATACATAGACCATAATATGTCCCTAGTGAGCCTCTAGTTGACTAGCTCGTTGATCAACAGATAGTCATGGTTTCCTGGCTATGGACATTGGATGTCATTGATAACGGGATCACATCATTAGGAGAATGATGTGATGGACAAGACCTAATCCTAAGCATAGCACAAGATCGTGTAGTTCGTTTGCTAGAGCTTTTCCAATGTCAAGTATCTTTTCCTTTGACCATGAGATCGTGTAACTCCCGAATACCGTAAGAGTGCTTTGGGTGTATCAAACGTCACAACGTAACTGGGTGACTATAAAGGTGCACTATAGGTATCTCCGAAAGTGTCTGTTGGGTTGACACGGATCGAGACTGGGATTTGTCACTCCATATAACGGAGAGGTATCACTGGGCCCACTCGGTAATGGATCATCATTATGAGCTCAAGGTGACCAAGTGATTGATCACGGGATCATGCATTATGGTACGAGTAAAGTGACTTGCCGGTAACGAGACTGAACAAGGTATTGGGATACCAACGATCGAGTCTCGAGCAAGTAACATACCGATTGACAAAGGGAATTGTATACGGGGTTGATTAAATCCTCGACATCGTGGTTCATCCGATGAGATCATCGTGGAGCATGTGGGAGCCAACATGGGTATCCAGATCCCGCTGTTGGTTATTGACCGGAGAGTCGTCACGGTCATGTCTGCTTGTCTCCCGAACCCGTAGGGTCTACACACTTAAGGTTCGGTGACGCTAGGGTTGTGAAGATATGTATATGCAGTAACCCAAATGTTGTTCGGAGTCCCGGATGAGATCCCGGACGTCACGAGGAGTTCCGGAATGGTCCGGAGGTAAAGAATTATATATAGGAAGTGCTGTTTCGGCCATCGGGACAAGTTTCGGGGTTATCGGTATTGTACCGGGACCACCGGAGGGGTCCCGGGGGCCCACAGGGTGGGGCCACCTGCCCGGGGGGTCCACATGGGCTATAGGGGGTGCGCCTTGGCCTATATGGGCCAAGGGCACCAGCCCCTATAGGCCCATGCGCCTAGGGTTTCCATATGGGAGGAGTCCCACTAGTGGAAGGCACCCCTAAGTGCCTTGGGGGGAGGGAAACCTCCCCTGGCCGCCGCACCTAGGAGATTGGATCTCCTAGGCTGGCGCACCACCCCCCTTGGCCCTCCTATATATAGTTGAGGAGAGGGAGGACTTCATACCTCAGCCCCTGGCGCCTCCCTCTCTCCCCGTTACGTCTCTCTCTCGTAGTATAGGCGAAGCCCTGCTACTGTGACGCCCTGCATCCACCACCACGCCGTCGTGTTGCTGGATCTTCATCAACCTCTCCTTCCCCCTTGCTGGATCAAGAAAGGAGGAGACGTCATCCGTTCCGTACGTGTGTTGAACGCGGAGGCATCGTCCGTTCGGTGCTAAGATCTTCGGTGATTTGGATCACGTCGTGTTCGACTACATCATCCCCGTTCTTTGAACGCTTCCGCTCGCGATCTACAAGGTACGTAGATGCATCTAATCACTCGTTGCTAGATGGACTCCTAGATGGATCTTGGTGAAACGAGTAGGAAATTTTTTGTTTTCTGCAACGTTCCCCAACACAAATATAGGTTTCCAATATATCAATCCTTATGTCTCGACCATTTCGAGACTCCTCGTCATGTCCGTGATCACATCCGGGACTCCGAACAACATTCGGTACATCAAAATGCATAAACTCATAATAACTGTCATCGTAACGTTAAGCGTGCAGACCCTACGGTTCGAGAACAATGTAGACATGACCGAGACACGTCTCCGGTCAATAACCAATAGCGGGACCTGGATGCCCATATTGGCTCCTACATATTCTACGAAGATCTTTATCGGTCAGATCGCATAATAACAAACGTTGTTCCCTTTGTCATCGGTATGTTACTTGCCCGAGATTCGATCGTCGGTATCCAATACCTAGTTCAATCTCGTTACTGGCAAGTCTCTTTACTCGTTCTGTAATACATCATCTCGCTACTAACTCATTAGTTGCAATGCTTGCAAGGCTTATGTGATGTGCATTACCGAGAGGGCCCCAGAGATACCTCTCCGACAATAGGAGTGACAAATCCTAATCTCGAAATACGCCAACCCAACATCTACCTTTGGAGACACCTGTAGAGCTCCTTTATAATCACCCATTTACGTTGTGACGTTTGGTAGCACACAAATTGTTCCTCCGGTAAACGGGAGTTGCATAATCTCATAGTCATAGGAACATGTATAAGTCATGAAGAAAAGCAATAGCAACATACTAAACGCGATCGGGTGCTAAGCTAATGGAATGGGTCATGTCAATCAGATCACAACTAATGATGTGACCTCGTTAATCAAATAACAACTCTTTGTTCATGGTTAGGAAACATAACCATCTTTGATTAACGAGCTAGTCAAGTAGAGGCATACTAGTGACACTCTGTTTGTCTATGTATTCACACATGTATTATGTTTCCGGTTAATACAATTCTAGCATGAATAATAAACATTTATCATGATATAAGGAAATAAATAATAACTTTATTATTGCCTCTAGGGGCATATTTCCTTCAGTCTCCCACTTGCACTAGAGTCAATAATCTAGATTACACTGTAATGATTCTAACACCCATGGAGCTTTGGTGCTGATCATGTTTTGCTCGTGGAAGAGGCTTAGTCAACGGGTCTGCAACATTCAGATCCGTATGTATCTTGCAAATCTCTATGTCTCCCACCTGGACTAGATCCCGGATGGAATTGAAGCGTCTCTTGATGTGTTTGGTCCTTTTGTGAAATCTGGATTCCTTTGCCAAGGCAATTGCACTAGTATTGTCACAAAAGATTTTCATTGGACCCGATGCACTAGGTATGACACCTAGATCGGATATGAACTCCTTCATCCAGACTCCTTCGTTCGCTGCTTCCGAAGCAGCTATGTACTCCGCTTCACATGTAGATCCCGCTACAACGCTTTGTTTAGAACTGCACCAACTGACAGCTCCACTGTTTAATGTAAACACGTATCCGGTTTGCGATTTAGAATCGTCCGGATCAGTGTCAAAACTTGCATCAACGTAACCTTTTACGGTGAGCTCTTTGTCACCTCCATATACGAGAAACATATCCTTAGTCCTTTTCAGGTATTTCAGGATGTTCTTGACCGCTGTCCAGTGATCCACTCCTTGATTACTTTGGTACCTCCCTGCTAAACTTATAGCAAGACACACATCAGGTCTGGTACACAGCATTGCATACATGATAGAGGCTATGGCTGAAGCATAGGGAACATCTTTCATTTTCTCTCTATCTTCTGCAGTGGTCGGGCATTGAGTCTGACTCAACTTCACACCTTGTAACACAGGCAAGAACCCTTTCTTTGCTTGATCCATTTTGAACTTCTTCAAAATCTTGTGAAGGTATGTGCTTTGTGAAAGTCCAATTAAGCGTCTTGATCTATCTCTATAGATCTTTATGCCTAATATGTAAGCAGCTTCACCGAGGTCTTTCATTGAAAAACTCTTATTCAAGTATCCCTTTATGCTTTCCAGAAATTCTATATCATTTCCAATCAGCAATATGTCATCCACATATAATATCAGAAATGCTACAGAGCTCCCACTCACTTTCTTGTAAATACAGGCTTCTCCGAAAGTTTGTATAAAACCAAATGCTTTGATCACACTATCAAAACGTTTATTCCAACTCCGAGAGGCTTGCACCAGTCCATAAATGGATCGCTGGAGCTTGCACACTTTGTTAGCTCCCTTTGGATCGACAAAACCTTCCGGTTGCATCATATATAACTCTTCTTCCAGAAATCCATTCAGGAATGCAGTTTTGACATCCATCTGCCAAATTTCATAATCATAAAATGCGGCAATTGCTAACATGATTCGGACAGACTTAAGCATCGCTACGGGTGAGAAGGTCTCATCGTAGTCAACCCCTTGAACTTGTCGAAAACCTTTTGCGACAAGTCGAGCTTTGTAGACAGTAACATTACCATCAACGTCAGTCTTCTTCTTGAAGATCCATTTATTCTCAATTGCTTGCCGATCATCGGGCAAGTCAACCAAAGTCCATACTTTGTTCTCATACATGGATCCCATCTCAGATTTCATGGCTTCAAGCCACTTTGCGGAATCTGGGCTCACCATCGCTTCTTCATAGTTCGTAGGTTCATCATGATCTAGTAGCATGATTTCCAGAACAGGATTACCGTACCACTCTGGCGCGGATCTTACTCTGGTTGATCTACGAGGTTCAGTAGTATCTTGATCTGAAGTTTCATGATCATCATCATTAGCTTCCTCACTTATTGGTGTAGGTGTCGCAGAAACAGTTTTCTGTGATGTACTACTTTCCAATAAAGGAGCAGGTACAGTTACCTCGTCAAGTTCTACTTTCCTCCCACTCACTTCTTTCGAGAGAAACTCCTTCTCTAGAAAGGATCCATTCTTAGCAACGAATGTCTTGCCTTCGGATCTGTGATAGAAGGTGTACCCAACAGTCTCCTTTGGGTATCCTATCAAGACACATTTCTTCGATTTGGGTTCGAGCTTATCAGGTTGAAGCTTTTTCACATAAGCATCGCAGCCCCAAACTTTAAGAAACGACAACTTTGGTTTCTTGCCAAACCACAGTTCATAAGGCGTCGTCTCAACGGATTTTGATGGTGCCCTATTTAACGTGAATGCGGCCGTCTCTAAAGCATAACCCCAAAACGATAGCGGTAAATCAGTAAGAGACATCAAAGATCGCACCATATCTAGTAAAGTACGATTACGACGTTCGGACACACCATTACGCTGTGGTGTTCCGGGTGGCGTGAGTTGCGAAACTATTCCACAATTTTTCAAATGTACACCAAACTCGTAACTCAAATATTCTCCTCCACGATCAGATCGTAGAAACTTTATTTTCTTGTTACGATGATTTTCAACTTCACTCTGAAATTCTTTGAACTTTTCAAATGTTTCAGATTTATGTTTCATTAAGTAGATATACCCATATCTGCTTAAGTCATCTGTGAAGGTGAGAAAATAACGATATCCGCCACGAGCCTCAATATTCATCGGACCACATACATCGGTATGTATGATTTCTAACAAATCTGTTGCTCTCTCCATAGTACCGAAGAACGGTGTTTTAGTCATCTTGCCCATGAGGCACGGTTCGCAAGTACCAAGTGATTCATAATCAAGTGGTTCCAAAAGTCCATCAGTATGGAGTTTCTTCATGCGCTTTACACCGATATGACCTAAACGACAGTGCCACAAATAAGTTGCACTTTCATTATCAACTCTGTATCTTTTGGCTTCAACATTATGAATATGTGTATCACTACTATCGAGATTCATCAAAAATAGACCACTCTTCAAAGGTGCATGACCATAAAAGATATTACTCATATAAATAGAACAACCATTATTCTCTGATTTAAATGAATAACCGTCTCGCATCAAACAAGATCCAGATATAATGTTCATGCTCAACGCTGGCACCAAATAACAATTATTTAGGTCTAATATTAATCCCTGAAGGTAGATGTAGAGGTGGCGTGCCGACCACGATCACATCGACTTTGGAACCGTTTCCCACGCGCATCGTCACCTCGTCCTTTGCCAGTGCCCGCTTATTCCATAGTCCCTGTTTTGAGTTGCAAATATTAGCAACAGAACCAGTATCAAATACCCAGGTGCTACTGCGAGCTCTAGTAAGGTACACATCAATAACATGTATATCACATATACCTTTGTTCACCTTGCCATCCTTCTTATCCGCCAAATACTTGGGGCAGTTCCGCTTCCAGTGACCAGTCTGCTTGCAGTAGAAGCACTCAGTTTCAGGCTTAGGTCCAGACTTGGGTTTCTTCTCCTGAGCAGCAACTTGCTTGCTGTTCTTCTTGAAGTTCCCCTTCTTCTTCCCTTTGCCCTTTTTCTTGAAACTAGTGGTCTTGTTAACCATCAACACTTGATGCTCCTTCTTGATTTCTACCTCCGCAGCTTTCAGCATTGCGAAGAGCTCGGGAATAGTCTTGTTCATCCCTTGCATATTATAGTTCATCACGAAGCTCTTGTAGCTTGGTGGTAGTGATTGGAGAATTCTGTCAATGACGCAATCATTCGGAAGATTAACTCCCAATTGAATCAAGTGATTATTATACCCAGACATTTTGAGTATATGCTCACTGACAGAACTGTTCTCCTCCATCTTGCAGCTATAGGACTTATTGGAGATTTCATAACTCTCAATCCAGGCATTTGCTTGAAATATTAACTTCAACTCCTGGAACATCTCATATGCTCCATGACGTTCAAAACGTCGTTGAAGTCCCGATTCTAAGCCATAAAGCATGGCACACTGAACTATCGAGTAGTCATCATCTTTGCTCTGCCAGACGTTCATAACATCTGGTGTTGCTCCAGCAGCAGGCTTGGCACCCAGCGGTGCTTCCAGGATGTAATTCTTCTGAGCAGCAATGAGGATAATCCTCAAGTTACGGACCCAGTCTGTATAATTGCTACCATCATCTTTCAACTTTGCTTTCTCAAGGAACGTATTAAAATTCAACGGAACAACAGCACGAGCCATCTATCTACAATCAACATAAACAAGCAAGATACTATCAGGTACTAAGTTCATGATAAGTTAAGTTCAATTAATCAAATTACTTAAGAACTCCCACTTAGATAGACATCCCTCTAATCTTCTAAGTGATTACGTGATCCAAATCAACTAAACCATAACCGATCATCACGTGAGATGGAGTAGTTTTCAATGGTGAACATCGTTATGTTGATCATATCTACTATATGATTCACGCTCGACCTTTCGGTCTCCGTGTTCCGAGGCCATATCTGCATATGCTAGGCTCGTCAAGTTTAACCTGAGTATTCTGCGTGTGCAAAACTGGCTTGCACCCGTTGTAGATGGACGTAGAGCTTATCACACCCGATCATCACATGGTGTCTGGGCACGACGAACTTTGGCAACGGTGCATACTCAGGGAGAACACTTCTTGATAATTTAGTGAGAGATCATCTTATAATGCTACCGTCAATCAAAGCAAGATAAGATGCATAAAAGGATAAACATCTCATGCAATCAATATAAGTGATATGATATGGCCATCATCATCTTGTGCTTGTGATCTCCATCTCCGAAGCACCGTTATGATCACCATCGTCACCGGCGCGACACCTTGATCTCCATCGTAACATCGTTGTCGTCTCGCCAATCTTATGCTTCCACAACTATCACTACCGTTTAGTAATAAAGTAAAGCATTACATCGCGATTGCATTGCATACAATAAAGCAACAACCATATGGCTCCTGCCAGTTGCCGATAACTCGGTTACAAAACATGATCATCTCATACAATAAAACTTCAGCATCATGCCTTGACCATATCACATCACAACATGCCCTGCAAAAACAAGTTAGACGTCCTCTACTTTGTTGTTGCAAGTTTTACGTGGCTGCTACGGGCTTAAGCAAGAACCAATCTCACCTACGCATCAAAACCACAATGATAGTTTGTCAAATAGACTCCGTTTTAACCTTCGCAAGGACCGGGCGTAGCCACACTTGGTTCAACTAAAGTTGGAGAGACAGTCGCCCGCAAGCCACCTGTGTGCAAAGCACGTCGGGGGAACCGGTCTCGCGTAAGCGTACGCGTAATGTTGGTCCGGGTCGTCTCGTCCAACAATACCGCCGAAACAAAGTATGACATGCTGGTAGGCAGTATGACTTATATCGCCCACAACTCACTTGTGTTCTACTCGTGCAAATAACATCAAACCATAAAACCTAGGCTCGGATGCCACTGCTGGGGAACGTAGTAATTTCAAAATTTTCCTACGCACACGCAAGATCATGGTGATGCACAGCAACGAGAGGGGAGAGTGTTGTCTACGTACCAACGCAGACCGACTGCGGAAGCGATCACACAACGTAGAGGAAGGAGTCGTACGTTTTCCCGATCCGACCGATCCAAGCACCGTTACTCCGGTACCTCCGAGTTCTTAGCACACGTACAGCTCGATGACGATCCCCGGGCTCTGATCCAGCAAAGCGTCGGGGAAGAGTTCCGTCAGCATGACGCCGTGGTGACGATCTTGATGTTCTACCGTCGCAGGGCTTCGCCTAAGCACCGCTACAATATGATCGAGGTGGAATATGGTGGCAGGGGGCACCGCACACGGCTATGGAACGATCACGGGGATCAATTGTGTGTCTAGAGGTGCCCCCTCCCCCTGTATATAAAGGAGCAAGGGGGAGAGGTGCGGCCAGCTTTGGGGCGCGCCAGGAGGAGTCCTACTCCCTTTGGGAGTAGGATCCCCCCCAATCCTAGTTGGAATAGGAATCCTCAAGGGGGGAAAGAGAGAGAGGGGGGCCGGCCACCTCTCCTAGTCCTAATAGGACTAGGGGAAGGGGGAGGCGCGCGGCCACCTTGGGATGCCCCTTTCTCCTTTCCACTAAGGCCCATGAAGGCCCATATGGCTCCCGGGGGGTTCCGGTAACCTCCCGGTAATCCGGTAAAATCCCGATTTCACCCGGAACACTTCCGATATCCAAATATAGGTTTCCAATATATCAATCTTTATGTCTCGACCATTTCGAGACTCCTCGTCATGTCCGTGATCACATCCGGGACTCCGAACAACCTTCGGTACATCAAAATGCATAAACTCATAATAACTGTCATCGTAACGTTAAGCGTGCGGACCCTACGGTTCGAGAACAATGTAGACATGACCGAGACACGTCTCCAGTCAATAACCAATAGCGGGACCTGGATGCCCATATTGGCTCCTACATATTCTACGAAGATATTTATCGGTCAGATCGCATAACAACATACGTTGTTCCCTTTGTCATCGGTATGTTACTTGCCCGAGATTCGATCGTCGGTATCCAATACCTAGTTCAATCTCGTTACCGGCAAGTCTCTTTACTTGTTCTGTAACACATCATCCCGTGATCAACTCCTTGATCACATTGTGCACATTATGATGATGTCCTACCGAGTGGGCCCAGAGATACCTCTCCGTTTACACGGAGTGACAAATCCCAGTCTCGATTCGTGCCAACCCAACAGACACTTTCGGAGATACCTGTAATGCACCTTTATAGTCACCCAGTTACGTTGTGACGTTTGATACACCCAAAGCACTCCTACGGTATCCGGGAGTTGCACAATCTCATGGTCTAAGGAAATGATACTTGACATTAGAAAAGCTTTAGCATACGAACTACACGATCTTGTGCTATGCTTAGGATTGGGTCTTGTCCATCACATCATTCTCCTAATGATGTGATCCCGTTATCAATGACATCGAATGTCCATGGTCAGGAAACCGTAACCATCTATTGATCAACGAGCTAGTCAACTAGAGGCTTACTAGGGACATGGTGTTGTCTATGTATCCACACATGTATTTGAGTTTCCGGTTAATACAATTCTAGCATGAATAATAAACATTTATCATGATATAAGGAAATAAATAATAACTAATTTATTATTGCCTCTAGGGCATATTTCCAACAGTCTCCCACTTGCACTAGAGTCAATAATCTAGTTCATATCGTCATGTGATTAACACTCAAGGTCACATCCCTATGTGACTAACACCCAAAGAGTTTACTAGAGTCAATAATCTAGTTCACATTACCATGTGATTAACACTCGATGAGTTCTGGGTTTGATCATGTTATGCTTGTGAGAGATGTTATAGTCAATGGGTCTGAATCTTTCAGATCCGTATGTACTTCGCAAATCTCTATGCCATCTTGTAGATGCAGCTACTACGCTATATTTGGAGCTATTCCAAATAACTGTTCTACTATACGAATCCAGTCTACTACTCAGAATAATCTGGATTAGTGTCAAAGTTTGCATCGGCATAACCCTTTACGACGAACTCTTTTACCACCTCCATAATCGAGAAAATTCCTTAGTCCACTAGTTACTAAGGATAATTTTGACCGCTGTCCTGTGATCCATTCTTGGATCACTCTTGTACCCCTTGACTGACTCATGGTAAGGCACATTTCAGGTGCGGTACACAGCATAGCATACTGTAGAGCCTATGTCTTAAGCATAGGGGACGACCTTCGTCCTTTCTCTCTATTCTGCCGTGGTCGAGCTTTAAGTCTTAACTTCATACCTTACAACTCAGGCAAAAACTCCTTCTTTGACTGATCCATCTTGAACACCTTCAAGATCATGTCAAGGCATGTGCTCATTTGAAAGTACCATTAAGCGTTTTGATCTATTCTTATAGATCTTGATGCTCAATGTTCAAGTAGCTTAATCCAGGCTTTCCATTGAAAAATACTTTCCAAATAACCCTATATGCTTTCCAGAAATTCTACGTCATTTCTGATCAACAATATGTCAACATATATTTATCAGAAATTCTATAGTGCTCCCACTCACTTCTTTGGAAATACAAGTTTCTCATAAACTTTCTATAAACCCAAAATCTTTGATCATCATCAAAGCATACATTCCAACTCCGAGATGCTTACTCCAGTCCTTAGAAGGATTTGCTGGAGCTTTGCATACTTATTAGCATCTTTCGGGATTGACAAAACCTTCCGGTTGTATCACATACAACCTTTCCTCAAGAAAATTGTCGAGGAAACAATGTTTTTGACATCCTATCTGCAAGATTTCATAAATAATGCAGTAATTGCTAATATAATTCCAACAGACTCTTAGCATCGCTACGAGTGAGAAAGTCTCACCGCAGTCAACTCCTTGAACTTGTCGGGAAACTTCTTAACGACAAGTCGAGCTTTCTTAATGGTGACAATTTACCATCATTGCCCGTATTCCTTTTAAAATCCATATGTACCTAACAGCCTTACGACCATCAAGTAGTTCTCCCAAAGTCTACACTTTGTTTTCATATATGGATCCTCTCTCGGATTATATGGCCTCGAGCCATTTTGGAATCCAGGCCCACCATCGCTTCTCCATAGCTCGTAGGTTCATTGTTGTCTAGCAACATGACTTCCAAGACAGGATTACGTACCACTCTGAAGTAGTACGCATCCTTGTCATCCCACGAGGTTTGGTAGTGACTTGATCTGAAGTTTCATGATCACTATCATAAGCTTCCACTTCAATTGATGTAGGTGCCACAGGAACAACTTCCTGTGCCCTGCCACACACTAGTTGAAGAGACGGTTCAATAACCTCATCAAGTCTCCACCATCCTCCCACTCAATTCTTTCGAGAGAAACTTTTCCTCGAGAAAGGACCCGATTCTAGAAACAATCCTTATTGCTTTCAGATCTGAGACAGGAGGTATACCCAACTGTTTTGGGTGTCCTATGAAGATGCATTTATCCGCTTTGGGTTCGAGCTTATCAGCCTGAAACCTTTTCACATAAGCGTCTCAGCCCCAAACTTTTAAGAAATGACAGCTTAGGTTTCTCTAAACCATAGTTCATACGTGTCATCTCATCGGAATTATGTGGTGCCCTATTTAAAGTGAATGTGGTTGTCTCTAATGCCTAACCCATAAACTATCGTGGTAATTCGATAAGAGACATCATGGTATGCATCATATCCAATAGGGTGCAGTTATGATGTTCGGACACACCATCACACTATGGTGTTCCAGGCTGTATTAGTTGTGAAACAATTTCCACAATGTCTCAATTCTGTGCCAAACTCGTAATTCAGATATTCATCTCTATGATCATATCATAGATATTTTATCCTCTTGTCATGACGATCTTTCAACTTCACCCTGAAATTACTTGAACCTTTCAATAATTCAGACTCGTGATTCATCAAGTAAATATACTCAACATCTACTCAAATCATCTGTGAAGTAAGAACATAACGATATCCACTACATGCCTCAGCACTCATTGGACTGCACACATCAAAATGTATTACTTCCAACAAGTTGCTTTCTAGTTCCATTTTACTGAAAACGAGGCTTTCAGTCATCTTGCCCATGTGGTATGATTTGCATGTCTCAAGTGATTCAAAATCAAGTGAGTCCAAACGGTTCATTTGCATGGAGTTTCTTCATGCATATACACCAATAGACATGGTTCGCATGCCTCAAACTTTTCAAAAACGAGTGAGCCCAAAGATCCATCAACATGGAGCTTCTTCATGCGTTTTATACCGATATGACTTACGTGGCAGTGCCACAAGTAGGTGGTACTATCATTACTATCTTTTGGCATGAACATGTGTATCACTACGATCGAGATTCAATGAACCATTCATTTCAGGTGCAAGACCATTGAAGGTATTATTCAAATAAACAGAGTAACCGTTATTCTCCTTAAATGAATAACCGTATTGCGATAGACATAATCCAATCATGTCTATGCTCAACGCAAACACCAATCTTGATGGTAGAGGGAGCGTGTGATGCTTGATCATATCAACATTGGAAACACTTCCAACACATATCGTCAGCTCACCTTTAGCTAGTCTCCATTTATTCTGTAGCTTTTATTTCGAGTTACTAACACTTAGCAACCGAACCGGTATCTAATACCCTGGTGCTACTAGGAGTACTAGTAAAGTACACATGAACACAATGTATATCCAATATACTTCTATCGACCTTGCCAGCCTTCTCATCTACCAAGTATCTAGGGTAATTCTGCTCCAGTGGCTGTTCCCCTTATTACAGAAGCACTTAGTCTCGGGTTTGGGTTCAACCTTGGGTCTCTTCACTAGAGCAGCAGCTGAATTGCCGTTTCATGAAGTATCCCTTCTTTCCCTTGCCCTTCTTGAAACTAGTGGTTTCACCAACCATCAACAATTGATGCTCCTTCTTGATCTCTACTTTCGCGGTGTCAAACATCGCGAATATCTCAAGGATCGTCATATATGTCCCTGATATATTATAGTTCATCACGAAGCTCTAGCAGCTTGGTGGTAATGACTTCGGAGAAACATCACTTTCTCATCTGGAAGATCAACTCCCACTTGATTCAAATGATTGTTGTACTCAGACAATCTGAGCATAAGCTCAACAATTGAGCTTTCCTACTTAGTTTGCAGGCTAAGAAAATCGTCGGAGGTCTTATACCTCTTGACGTGGGCACGAGCCTGAAATCCCAATTTCAGCCCTCGAAACATCTCATATGTTTCACGACGTTTCAAAACGTCTTCGGTGCCTCAACTCTAAGCCGTTTAACTGAACTATCACGTAGTTATCAAAATGTGTATGTCAGATGTTCGCAACATCCATAGACAACGTTCGAGGTTCAGCACACTGAGCGGTGCATTAAGGACATAAGCCTTCTATGAAGCAATGAGGACAATCCTCAGTTTACGGACCTAGTCCGCATAATTGCTACTATCAACTTTCAACTAAATTTTCTCTAGGAACATAACTAAACAGTAGAACTGAAGCGCGAGCTACGGCATAATTTGCGAAGACCTTTTGACTATGTTTAGGATAATTAAGTTCATCTTATGAACTCCCACTCAGATAGACATCCCTCTAGTCATCTAAGTGATTACATGATCCGAGTCAACTAGGCCGTGTCCGATCATCACGTGAGACGGACTAGCCAACGTCGGTGAACATCTTCATGTTGATCGTATCTGCCATACGACTCATGCTCGACCTTTCGGTCTTCTGTGTTCCGAGGCCATGTCTGTACACATGCTAGGCTCGTCAAGTCAACCTAAGTGTTTCGCGTGTGTAAATCTGTCTTACACCCGTTGTATGTGAACGTTAGAATCTATCACACCCGATCATCACGTGGTGCTTCGAAACAACGAACTGTCGCAATGGTGCATAGTTAGGGGGAACACTTTCTTGAAATTTTAATGAGGGATCATCTTATTTACTACCGTCGTTCTAAGTAAACAAGATGCAAAAACATGATAAACATCACATGCAATCAAATAGTGACATGATATGGCCAATATCATATAGCTCCTTTGATCTCCATCTTGGGGCTCCATGATCATCTTGTCACCGGCATGACACCATGATCTCCATCATCATGATCTCCATCATCGTGTCTCCATGAAGTTGTCTCGCCAACTTATTACTTCCTACTATGGCTACCGGTTAGCAATAAAGTAAAGTAATTACATGGCGTTGTTCAATGACACGCAGGTCATACAATAAATAAAGACAACTCCTATGGCTCCTGCCGGTTGTCATACTCATCGACATGCAAGTCGTGATTTCTATTACAAGAACATGATCAATCTCATACATCACATATATCATTCATCACATCCTTTGGCCATATCACATCACATAGCATACCCTGCAAAAACAAGTTAGACGTCCTCTAATTGTTGTTTGCATGTTTTACGTGGCTGCTATGGGTTTCTAGCAAGAACGTTTCTTACCTACGCAAAAACCACAACGTGATATGCCAATTGCTATTTACCCTTCATAAGGACCCTTTTCATCAAATCCGATCCGACTAAAGTGGGAGAGACAGACACCCGCTAGCCACCTTTATGCAACTAGTGCATGTCAGTCGGTGGAACCAGTCTCACGTAAGAGTACGTGTAAGGTCGGTCCAGGCCGCTTCATCCCACAATGCCACCGAATCAAGATTGGACTAGTAACGGTAAGCATATTGAACAAAATCAACGCCCACAACTACTTTGTGTTCTACTCGTGCATAGAAACTACGCATAGACCTAGCTCATGATGCCACTGTCGGGGAACGTAGCATAAATTCAAAATTTTCCTACGTGTCACCAAGATCAATCTATGGAGTCATCTAGCAACGAGGGAGGAGTGGATCTACATACCCTTGTAGATCGCGTGCGGAAGCGTTCAAGAGAACGGGGTTGATGGAGTCGTACTCGTCGTGATCCAAATCACCGATGATCCTAGCACCGAACGGATGGCACCTACGCGTTCAACACACGTACGGAGCAGCGACGTCTCCTCCTTCTTGATCTAGCAAGGGGGGAGGAGAGGTTGATGGAGATCCAGCAGCACGACGGCGTGGTGGTAGAAGTAGCGGGATTCCAACAGGGCTTCGCCAAGCGCTGCGGGAGGAGGGAGATGTGCCATGGGAGGGAGAGGGAGGCGCCAGGGCTCAGGTTGGTGCTGCCCTCCCTTCCCCCCACTATATATAGGGCCAAGGGAGAGGGGGGGGCGCAGCCTTGGCCCTTCCTCCAAGGAAGGGTGCGGCCAGGGAGGAGTCCCTCCTCCCCAAGGCACCTCGGAGGTGCCTTCCCCCTTTAGGACTCTTCCTTTTCCTCTTCTCTTGGCGCATGTGCCTCTTGGGGCTGGTGCCCTTGGCCCATATAGGCTAAGGCGCACCCCCTACAGCCCATGTGGCCTCCCGGGGCAGGTGGCCCCACCCGGTGGACCCCCGGGACCCTTCCGGTGGTCCCGGTACAATACCGGTGACCCCGAAACTTGTCCCGATGGCCGAAATAGCACTTCCTATATATAATTCTTTACCTCCGGACCATTCCGGAACTCCTCGTGACGTCCGGGATCTCATCCGGGACTCCGAACAACTTTCGGGTTACCGCATACTAATATCTCTAT